>NW_015115244.1:21825-28524 GCF_001443285.1 Poecilia latipinna | reverse complement strand
ACGCCACATCCCGGCCCAGTCGCGGAAAGCTCTCCTCGCTGACCGGAGTCAGATTGTTTTGTTGACATTCCCTTTAGTGCAGCTCCATCTAGTGGATGCATAACGTAACTCCACCCTCTACTGTAGCGTCTATTCTATGCGTCTTATATATGAAAAAAGTTTTAAAATAGGCCAATCATTGAAGGTGCGCCTTGTAATCCGGTGCGCCTTATAGTGCAGAAAATATGGCATATATATATATATTTTTTATATATATACAAAAACAAGCAACGATAACCCTGGCGGGGGGGCTACTAAAGCATGGCGGGCCGCAAGGCTTATGATACACTGGGGGAAACCCTGAAATAATAACTGACATAGATGGTTATTACAGTATCTCTTCCAGAAAACCTTACTTTGTCTGGGTCTCTGAAAATCTTTTGGGCCTCAATTTTTCAGTCTTACTCAAAAACTAATTTTAACACATTATAATTAGTTGCGCTATCTGGAATGTTTAAGCTCATCTAGAATTTCTCAAGGTTTCTTGTTTCTCAACTTCAAGTTGCAGCTGCTGCTTTATATCATGTTAGTTTATCTGTTTCAGTATTTTGCAACCAAACTCAAAAATTATGCACATGAAAATTAAAATGACAGAAAACAGACCAGCTTAACACCAGAAATTCAATGTTCTCGTCCTGCGCTCTAAAGCTTTAAATGATAAAGCTTGGATATTCTGGGAGAAAGAGACACACTGACCTGTTTGTACTTGTCCACATTTACACCCTCTAGTTGACTGAGGCGAACTAGATTGGTGCCCACCAGAATCCTAAGTTCCTGTCGTTCTTTTTCTCTCTTCTCTCGGTCTCTGCTGTGACCTTGATGTTGCATTCGAACCCACAGTTTGTTCATTTCAGCAAAGTTCAGAAGGACAAAGTCTATGGAGTCATTAATATCTCCAGTCATCTCCTCTGAGCCCCTGAGAAACAAAACAAAGATGACTCAACACTTTTATTCCTCTATTACCCAACCAAAAAATTTGAGTGAGAGCTGAAAAATGGTAATGATAAATATTCCAACAGTGAGATGTCTAACTTGCAGCAACACTGCAACAGGAAAAGTTAACATATATAATTTATTTAATAGGCAGTTTGGGAAAGAATACTGAAAAGCTATGTAATTTTTCAGGCTGTTCAGCTCTAAACTTAAAAATGCCCCCACAATTTGTTTAAATAAATCGTTTGAAAGTGGTCTGCGATGGACTGACGGCCTGTCTACGATGACCCCGCCTGTTGCCCTGGAGATAGGCACCAGGACCCCTGGAGACCCTGCTGGGGATAAGCTAATATGACAATGGATGGATGGATTTAAGGAGAAAGTATTATGTATTTTCCAAGCACATAATGCCATTTTATAGCAGAATTAAGTAACAATGTTAACTTCAGTTGTGATTAAAGTATTGTATATATCAAATAGGACCTAAAAGAAATTTGACTTTGACGTCTTGTCTCTTTAAGTGTCTCCTACTCTTTCCAACACTCCACCTTCCGCATGTCATCACAACAATGAACATAGGAATGGCACTGTACTGAGTAGTTCCACCAGGTGTTTACTAATTGGTGCTGCCACAAGTCTGGAGGAGCTGAGTGGGGACGCTGTCCCCACAGGGCAGAGGTTCTCTGTGAGGCAGAAGCTCAGCTGGAGGCTGCAGCTCCAAGAAGGGGCTCTGTGGATATGGGTGTGCCTGAGCAAGCATTTAGGCACAACCAAATGGCTGCAATGGAAGATTCAAGGATTCTTCAAACATGCATGAAAGAATAAAAGCAGCACTATGCATATGCAGACTATGCATAGATCTACATAATGTCACCAGGTGATAAGGAACTCTGAGTAGATGTATAGGACAAATCAAAGTGTGGATGTGCCATAACCACTATCATTTTAACTCAGTTGTCTATTGTCCCTATTATTTGCAAATGGGTACTCCCTATCAGAAATGTATCATCTCAAATTCAGAGACTGAAGAACAAGAAAACAAAACATGTTTTAAACTGACAACATACTCTCATTGTCCTTTAACATTTATTAAAATGATTTAAAAAGTACAGAAAGTGAAGGAAAAATATAAGTGACTTACTCCACTTGCTCCCCATCATCTGGAAGAATGTTACGGGTACACTGCAGCAGATAATTTCTCAGGAAGAGACCTCTGAGTGGGTGTTGGACGCCACGACACATCTCTACCAAGTCTTTCAGGATGTCTTTGCGAGACTGGGGAAAGGAGCGAACATACACTACGCCCACTGTGATCAGAAGATAGCTGAGGAAGGAAACAAGAAGGTAACATATAAGTTTTTGAATTTTAAACTGTTTGAACTTGAAATTATTTTTCTACAACCTGACCTATCAACAGTCCACTGTTGAATTATGTGCAGCATGTATGTTTACATCTAATACACCCTGCTCAGTGAGTGACTGTGTGTCTGCAGTGCAGCTAATAGGAGTTTATGTAAGTCTTCCAGCTTAGATGGTGCATTGGAGGGTCAGTGCTTCAGCCTGTGGAAGAGGTGTCGGACTCGTCTCGTAGTCATACACCACGATGGTTTAATTTTGTTTTTTACAGCGGCATGATAAATCAAACTGCGTCATATCAAATGCTTTGTCTACTTACATTTAGATAGAGTTGCTGCGCACAGCCGCACAGAGATCAGAAATACTCTTTGCATAGGGTTCGAGGAACCAAAACAGTTTCTGTGGTGCTTAACAAAAACTCAATAAACAAGAAATGGAAGAGCTACTAAAGCCACATAAGAGGAGAGGGGCATAGTTTAATTGGGCAACCTTAAAAGCAATCGCTGATAATTGTAATTGTGAACAAACAGAGCTCATATTCAAAGATTAAACTTACAGCATCAAATTGTGAATTATTCTTTGAACTTTTAAAAAGTAAAATTGCAGCTCCTTAAAATCATTTTGCTGAAACCATCAAATTTATTAGCATTGACATTCTCAATAAACAAATGTTGTATTTCAATATATGTGGTCCGTGTTAAAATGTTAGCATTTATGGGGCCCCTGCATGCTTGGGGAGGCCTTACACAGCTGCTTTGTTCATTTATGAAATGGGCCGGTTCTAAATGTGATCAGGATTAGATTGTGTTTTTAGATCCACTGACTTCTGTATTTAACAGAAGTGCGAATAACTGATATTTATTTTAGTTTAATTTTTTTGGATTTGTTGTTTTTAGTACTATAATTAGTACTATATTTATGGGTAGTACCAAGTATCGTCTGCAATGTCTTCCAGTAACATTATTACATTATCATTATTGATATATAATATTGTTACATGTCTTGTCAACTCAACATCTTTTAATGCAAAAACTCAGTGGAACACTGGTGGACAGCCTTGGGGCCCCGACCACCGGGCTTAGCAACTTTTTTGGGAGAAACCCTCCGGTAAGATCATATCCAAACTGCCTACAACACCACGATCCACATGGCTATTTGTGTTGATTTGATTAAGCCACTTCAAATTACTTTAGTTTAGACAGAAAGGTTGTTTGTAGCACAGAGACACTACACTGCTCAATTAATTGAGCTTTAACCTCTGGTTGCCATAAAACATGTTGGATTTAGAAATTGTGGGAGGCTTAAATGACATCTCAAAATTCAGCAAAGACTTTGCATACTATAAAAGGGAAAACAGGCTGACACTACCTATGAAAAATCAGAGACATGAGATGAAAGTTGGGTTATTTTATTTTGTCGAAGTGCAGAGGGGGTTCAAAGTCATTTTTTAATTTCGGACCAGACCAAGATCACAAACGGTCCTGAAAGGACCAGTTGTTACAGAGTATATTGAGAAACTACATATTAATAAACTGTTAAAAATGTAGCTTTCTATGTACTCAATTAGTACCTATTATTAACCGTTAACCTTTTCACATTTATGTAAATCGATGTCGATGCTCAGGGGTGAAAGTAAGGGGGTACAGTCGGGTACTGTGTACCACTAAAGGTTTTAGCGGGGGTACACAGTACCTGCAAGAGAGAGGAGCGGCTGTCTGCGGTAAAAAAATGAAAAATCAGCCGTGACCGATTAGTTTTTCAAGAACAGTCTAAAACACAACTTAAGCAGTTAATAAATAGCTTTTTTCCTCATTTCATATTGTTTGAGACGATCTCAAACTGAACGCCGCCAGGATGCCGAGACCAGCACGTCCTCTTCTATACTTTACAAGGATCTACAGAAAAGTCTTACAAAAAATGGCAATGTTTTCTTTCCTATTTTACAGACTTGTAAATAGTAAATACTAACTGATGGTACTTGTCATTCTTTTGCTTTGCTTATAAATATGAGTATACATATCTGAGTTTTTTGGGGGGTCAAGGGGGATGACTTGGGGAGCTGAAATGGGAAGGGTGCTTGGGCTTGTTCTCCATTTTTATTTATTATTTTTTTATTCCTTTAGTTGAAAAAACAAAAAAGGGCTGAGACTGGTGCATTGTTGCTTTTTTAATGTATTATTTTGTCAGTATTATATTATAGTATTATTATATTATATGTATAGCTTTAGATGTATAAGAAGTATTTTATATTGTAATTTATTTAGTTTGATTAGCTCTAATAAAGGTATTTAACAAAAAAAAAAAAGGTTTGCTTAATGCATCATTTGTGATTGACCCAAAAGCACTGCAAAAACACAGAGTAAAAACAAACATACGTTTTCAGATTATTACTCACAGCCTGGGTATGATGTTCCCAGCATACTGGACCAGCTCATAAAGATCTGCCACCTTGCGTCCCTTGGCAAACTCATCGGTCAAATAAACCTCAAGATAGTGCAGTTCATCAGAGATGGCCATGTCTGAAACACTGTCAGGAACTAAAGCAAAGTCAGTCTTTTCATATCAACACAATATCTGGAAAATAGATTTATGTCAACATAGGTTCGCAGTAAAGCTGTATTAGAACTTTTTTCACCTAGAAAATATACTTCTATAATTTATTATTTAAATAGGAGAGGTCTGATACTGCCATCCTCTGTTATGTAGCACTTTGTTTGATCAGAATGCATTCTCATAAAAATACAATATTGTGGAATTTATTGCCCCCAGACTTAAATGTCATAACTTATTTCAAAATGTTCATCCATATGACTTCATCTTGGCTAAAAGAAAACCATAAATGTGATCATTTGCAATATGCTTCAATGAATGAAAAAGTAAATGTGGGACTGTATGAAAAAGTAAATTAGTATTACATTGCTTAGAACATAAATGCAGCTCAGTGCATCTATGTGGTTATGCGAGGGTCTGAGGATGTATGTATGATCATTTAGGCAAATAAATGTATGCATTTTTATACTGTTTGCTATATGAATTTATGTAAGCCTATTTTATAGAATTGCCCAACCAATTAATGAAGTTGCAAATTATCTATAGCTCTATACAATTGTTGCAGATCATCAGTAGCCAATTTTAATCTGTTAAGTTTATATGCACTGTCCCTGTTAAATAGATGAATATATAAAGTGCTGATGGTTGTAGAATGTTTCTACAGGAGCCTGTTGGGACCCATAAATATGTACATGTAGTTACATTTGGGGAAGAAAATGAGAAAAATCAATGCCCGTCTCTGAAAATTCTATTTTTCTGCAGTACTTCAACTGTTTTTCCAATAACACGGGAGATAAGACATGAGACTAGCAGAAGACCAACAAATACAAATGTAAAGGATACATAACTCATAGTAGCTTTTTGGAGAGAGCATGGATGTTCTCAGTTCACCTAGCATGTTGGAGGCATGCTTCAAAGCATCCATCAGTTTGTTCTTATCCTGCAGAACACAAAGCAAAGCCCATATTTGAATGCATTATAAAACTGAAAACAGCAAACATAATTCAGGCCCTGTGTCATATTGCAAAAAAAATTGCAATGACTATTTGAAAATGTGTATTTCAACTTAAAAATTCTGTTTGAGAAATGGTAGCCTCAATAAAATAATCAGCAACTGGAATTAATAATCAGCAAACACAACAGAGTAATTCGCAAACAAATTTACTATTGTTTCTTAATCTGAAGCAAATTAAGAAGTACGTTTTGCTCCTTTTCCACTGGCTTTACTTCAGCAGCCCGGCTCGGCTCTGTTTCGGATTGACCGCGTTTCCACCGGCCCTTCTTGGCTCTGCAGTAGATGTGCAGATTAATCCTCTGATCTTTTGAATTTTCTCTGAAAAGAAGCTAGAAAACTTGTTGCAGGCGGCATTAGATTGAAATTGAGGTGGTAACGTCATAAGAGTGTTTGTCACCCTGTCAATAGTAGCAAATAAAGCTCGAGCATCGTTAATGTTTTTGTTTATGACATCTGCAAAGAAAGCCTCTCTTGCAAGTTTTAGTGTTGTGTGATAGTTACGTAGTCTTTCTTTGTAGATGTCATAATAAACGTGCAGTTGAGTTTTACGCCATTTCCGTTCGGCCCTACAGCAGAGTTGTCTTGCAGACTGAACTGTTTGTGCATTTCTCCATGGAGATTTCTTCCTACCAGTCACAACCTTCACTTTAATGGGTGCAATGTAATCAATGATATCTGAAAGTTTGCACTGAAAATGATCTACCAACTTATCTACGTCATTATAGCTTAAGGGCGAGAAAGAAGAGTAGATTTGATTAAATGTTTCTGCTGTGTTTTCTGTGAGAACATTTTGTGATAGTAGCTTT
>NW_015115244.1:15610-17369 GCF_001443285.1 Poecilia latipinna | reverse complement strand
GCACCTGAGCGGCGGTGCCATGGGGGTAAAGCAAAAGCATTTTTTGTACATTGGATATGCATTAAGGGGTTATCATTTTACTCTTTCCCACAGAAATATAAAACTGGTCTTAGATTGAATTGATGCCCTGTTACTAGGTTCAAGTTAATGTTTGACTTGACCCTAGTAAAACCATTTTATATACCTATATATGTGTAACAAAGATATGCTGAGGACTGTTTTTAGTTGCTCAGATACCACAATTTGGAGGATTTGACTCCATCTGTTGATTTGTAATCATGCAGAACAATTTTTTTTTCTACAAATGCTTCACAATAAGCAGAGGTATGTTTTAAAGTGGACATATCATGCTTTTAAATCCTTTTCATATGTAAATCATTCACTTATCTATATAAAGTAGAAATGCCTATATGCAATAATATCTCATATATGACAAAAAATGCTAATCTTCAGCTCATTCAATATAAAGTACTTCACAGAATCCACTACACAACTCAAAGAATGCATAAAATGGGGTTGGCTCACTGAATTGTGCAGAAATTGTTCACAAAATACCCCTGACTCATACTTTCATGCTTTATGGTTATGCACACCTGGTCAAAAATTAAAAGTAATTGCATTCCTGTCCAGTAGGTTTGGCTGTTTCATCCCATTATCACCTTCTCTTTGTTTATTGGGAGACATCACCAACATCAATGATGTCCAAATACTAAACTACTTATGGCTTTAACGATTGCTAAGAAAACAATTCTTATGAATTGGAAAACAACGACCACCATCAGTGTGACACATTGGAAAAATGTACTCATTGAACACATTTCAAGGGAAAATAAAATATTTTATATGACTCTCATATATACTTTAAATATTATGATCATTGTTTCCACCCTGCTTTGCTTTTCTTCCTTTTTCGGCATCATTTCTCCTCATTTCATGTAGTTCCTGTATGCAATATAACAAATTCCACTCAGAATAATTAATCAATTCCATTAATTGATCTGGCATATGTCTATATTCTTTCTGTGTACACACACACATATATATATACACTCCTGATCAAAATCTTAAGACCAGTCAAAAAATTGCAAGAATTTGCATTTTGCACTATTGGAACTTAAGAAGGTTCTAAGTAGAGCTTCACAATGTTAAAAGAAGAAATCAGTGTAAGAGAAAAACTTTTGAGCGGGGAATGAATTGAAAACTGCATTTACACGCAAACATGATTTTTTTCAGCTGATCAAAAGTTTAAGACCATAGCTCAAAAAACCCCGAAAACCCCCCAAAACAGAAATCAAAGTGTCAAAAAAAAGGACTCAGTAATGAGTAGCTCCACCATTCTTGTTGATGACTTCAAACAATCGTTTAGGCTTGATGCCAGTGTTTCCAGGAGGCTAGTGGGAACGTTGCTCCAAGTGTTGAAGATGGCTTCATGAAGGGCATCCACTGTCTGGAACTGATGTCCATTTTTGTAAACTTCCCTTGCCATCCATCCCTAAATGTTCTCAATTGGGTTTAGATCCGGGGAACATGCAGGATGGTCCAAAAGAGTGATGTTATTCTCTTGGAAGAACTCCTTTGTCAGGCAGGCATTGTGTAGAAAACATCTCAGGTGGGATCTCCTTGTCATGCCAGTAACGTTGGAAGCCATCAGGACCATCAAGGTTAAATTTTTTCTCATCAGAAAAGACACCTTTCTTCCACCTTTCAATGTCCCATGTTTGGTGCACCCTTGCAAAGTCCAAACGGGCAATTTTGTGGC
>NW_015115244.1:8847-10890 GCF_001443285.1 Poecilia latipinna | reverse complement strand
CCTGTCTCAGGGGCCTCCTTGCACAATCTACACCTTGGGTCTTGTCTGGTGTGGTAGATCTGAGCCTCTATTGCTCTGGTGTTTAGGGCCTGTTCCTGGGCGGCCAGGATGAAGGCCTCCGTGCTGTCCTTGAGTCCAGCTTTCTCCAGCCATTGGTAGGATTTCCTGATATCAGCCACTTCAGTTATGTCGGTGGTACATCCCATGTAGGGGCTTGTCCTCCCATGATGGTTCCTCCAGCACCTGGTCTTCTGTTCCCCATTGTCTGA
Organism: Poecilia latipinna; assembly: GCF_001443285.1. Taxonomy (NCBI): domain Eukaryota; kingdom Metazoa; phylum Chordata; class Actinopteri; order Cyprinodontiformes; family Poeciliidae; genus Poecilia; species Poecilia latipinna. Next base: position 10,621 of record NW_015115244.1, on the reverse strand, counting down.
GACATTTGCTGAGCACATCGTCTGTTGAGGCTTTGTCCTTGATGTATTTATGGATCTTGGACAGTGGCTCTCACACTCACTAGTCCTCTGCCTCCTTCCTTACGGCTTGTGTACAGTCTCAGGGTGCTGGATTTGGGGTGGAACCCTCCATGCATGGTTAGTAGCTTCCGAGTCTTAACATCTGGGGTCTTTATCTCCTTCTTTGGCCAGCTAATTATTCCTGCAGGGTATCTGAGTACTGGTAAGGCTGTTTATCACATGGATTATTAGCTTAATTAATTATGCTCGTTTTAATGCTAGTGTTAACTTTAACCACATGTTTAAATATTAGACAAATCAACATTGTTTGGAGTAGGCCTAAACTTAGGTTAAAATGAGATTCATGGTTCAATTATCATCAGTGTCACACTGACATCAGTAGAATATTTTTCTTAACCATACCAGTATGATTTGAGAAAAGTACTCTAATCTGTAGTGTTCCATATTAAAAACACATCCCTGGTCAGTGTGTAAGTCATATGTCTAGGGTCAAAAGACCATTTATATGTGTCTTAGCCTTTCTGTGAACCCAGCAACCATTTATAGAGATATGAAATGTGGTTCTCTGAATGTAAAGCTTTCTCCCTGTGTTTGAATAAGAACTGATAAAACTGTCTCACGAAGGAGACAAAATGCCTTTAAGGTTCTGAGGATAAACAGGCTTTTAGCAGTCATAAATCTCCCGCCTCTCCACCAGAGACGCTGCTCAATTCATATATGGTAGAGAGGAAAACATGCCTACGCAAACAAAAGCTGGGTTCCGGAGATGGGAGACCAGATCACTGGGGTCTCCTCATGTTTTCTCCAGGGATGGGTCCGTTCTTGAAAATGTGTTCCTGTATTTTGTCTTCATGCTTTGTCTTTGTCTCAGGTAATTATGTCTTGGTTTGTGGTTTTGGATGATTATGATGAACTGTGTGAATTTATGCATTTGATTGTTTGAAAAAATTCTGAATGATTGTTAAAGTTGAAGATTGTTAAAGAACAGTGATCATTGTGTTGTCTTTATGGTTTCACTGATGCACATGACATCATGGACCCGGGGAATGAGAGAAGATGACACGAGCAGAAAATTTTAACAATTTATTCTCTCAACAAGTCACAGGCTTTCTTGTAATCAATCCAAGCGGTGCACAGGTTGGTGTGTCAGGTTTTGCAGTCTCAGGCGACTGTGTGGTCTACAAGGAGTTGGTGTTTGGCTCCTCTGCTATTTATGCTGATGCCTTTCTGTGCCGTGCTCATGTATTTATCCATGTACCCGCTTATCTTGGCCATTATGATGCCTGACATGAGCTTCCATGTTCCATATTGGCCGTGGACAGGTTGGTGTGTCGGGTTTTGCAATCTCGCATCAAACCCGAAATAAAAACATAAAAATAAATAAATATTCTGTATGTATTCTGTTTTTATTGCTCTACATTCTCGTGATGTCATTGATATTACCATTTCTGCTCACACATATACACACACATGCACACACAGTTAATGATGCTCACTTTGCAACACCATACCCCGTTTTCTTTTTTTGTTAGCTCTGTGATTTTATTTTCCGTTCATTATGTAATGTATCATACCATCTTTTTTAAAATTTTGATATTAAATAAAATAAGAATGAAAAAATAAAAATAAATAAGAAAAATAAAAGAAATGTCTCGCCCACATTCTTTGATGTAGGAGAACACTTTTTTATAACTATTGATCTTCAATAGTTATCAATATGCATATTGATAACTAT
>NW_015115244.1:2752-4778 GCF_001443285.1 Poecilia latipinna | reverse complement strand
CATACCTCTGAAATTTTAATGTATATGCATATTTGTACGTACTATTTCAATGTTCACATATATCCAGGATACATTTTTAGCCTAAAGCATTTCGTTATTATTTTAACATTCGCAGAAATTTAATTTATTTCCACTTCAAGCAAAAATTTTACATTACTATTTCAAAGTAATCAACTTTTCAGTCTTAAAAGTCAAAAATCAAACGCAATATTTTCAGTCTCCTCAGATTCAACTGGCTCAATTTCACTGCCCGAAATTCAGCATCTAAAAATTTAGTATTAAAAAAAAGGGAAGGTTACTTGCAGTTACATACATTAGCAATGAATGTCAGATTCCAACACCTAGTCAATCCAGTTACGTGTTTCTTAGTCACGTGTTTCTAGTCACATGACCTGACTTTTTATGCTGATGTGGAGGAGATCACATTGAAGGAAAACTACCACTGAGGCAGTCCTGGAAGCCAACGCCAACTCAACGGTAAGTTTAATACTTTTATTTTTATGTAGTATTGTTTTTCATACATTATCTTGCAGCTCGATTTAGTAAACAGGTTATGGCGACTGTTTTTTTTTTACATTTCCCAGTTTGTTCACTTTATTGGCATACTTATTTTAGAAGTGTTTAGTACACAAAATGGCTTACGTTAAGGTAAATTCATGTCACCATATAACAATTGTACCATAACACAACATCACAATTATTTTGCAGATGATCTGGCAAAAACAAATCCCTAGTCTCTCCTAAGGGCAAAGACGGCATATTTTTAGTCTGTTTATTCATTTATTAACCCTTACCATGTTTATATATTCTAACAATTTTTTCTGTTTCCCCTATTTTTCTAATCCCAAATCTGTGGTGTTTTTAAGCACCTTGACTGATAAAGTTTTGTCTTCTTACTGATAATATAGTTTGGTTAAAGTTTAAACAGTGCCCCAGTTAGAATTTTTGAGTTCTGCTCAAATTTCTCATTGATGCATTACATACTTTTAGATACTTGTACATACTTTGTTTATAGGGCACGTCTGTTTAATGATATGAAGACTGCAAAACTCATGTTTATGGTTAATGGGAATGGAGGAAGCAGCTTCATATACAGAAAGTGCTAATGAAAGGTTTAAAAAATATATTAAAAGTTTTAATATTTAATACACATTTTTTAAAGACAGTAGTGATGGTCAATAGCTTTGTGTGGTCATCAACATGATATTCAGTTTTTAACCATACATCTGAGGCCTCATGCATCATGCATAAAGCCTGTGCACGCACAAAAAATGTGCGGCGCCATGTTTTACCCACAAGTCGGTATGTATAAAAAAATTAACTTTGCGTCAAAGTTTGCGTAAATGTACGCACATTTTTTAATGGTGTGAAAGTGTGTGGCAGCCACGCAAACTTTTTCTGTGAACAATATTAAACTACAAAGTGAAATCTGACTACTTTCAGTGTTATTTAGATCAAGAAGCATCAAACCCAATATTTTTTTTTCATGATTTTAATATTTTATTGTTTAAACTTAAACAATGAAACTGAACCTTATTTATCCTCAGACAATAAGCTAACACGCACACAAAATAAAGAAAATAAAAAAATAAAAAGATGTGAAAACCTCGCTCGAATGTAAATAGTACTTTTCCTCAGTTTTTGTCTCATAAAGTTGTAACGCATTGGTCTGTGTGCTGAAGTGTATGGCATGCATCCATGAGGTAATTTCATTCTCACTAAAAAAAGAAAACAGGGTTGGATCAGCAGATTAACTCCAAACAGGTTTGATTATTTTTAAGGTGATCAAATAATGTATGTAAATAATCGAAAAGTAGCTGCGCAAAGGTGAGCTGTGTAATTGTGGAGCTTTGGCTGTGATGGAGAACATCGTCAATGGAAGGATTCAGAGGGAGCGACTGATCATCATATAGATCTGTTGAGAAATGTTGATGGTTTATTAAAGTTTAGATTAATCCAGACTGATCATCCTGGATCTCTGAGCAAAACTTTAAGAAGGAGCCGTGCGGTACCGGTACCAGTCCAG
>NW_015115244.1:0-1118 GCF_001443285.1 Poecilia latipinna | reverse complement strand
AATTAAATGTTGTAACTCATTAATTCAAATTCTTTATACACAGCAAAAACTAGAGAGTTAAAATTTCAGGGTTAGACGTGTCAGAGTTAATTTTAACTCATTAAGTGTTTTTTTAACATTTAGCGATTTAAATGATGCCCAATGTTGGAGTTATTTCGCAAAGTTGATTGCGTTGGTGTTGAATCAAATCTGCTGGGAGTAAAATAAGCTCCTCCCCTCTGCTTCACAGTCTTCATTTGATTTCAATCTGAACACGGCTCCATTTTGTTCATCTCCTGTTCTACACGGTAAGTGTCCAACTTACTAAATCTTTTGTCCAGCACTATTACATTGACAGAGTAAGTGATTTGTCTTTTTGTACCAATTACCAATTGAAAGGCAGCTGAATATGTCCATTTTGTAACAACTTTACACAATGTGTTAGCTAGCAGCCCACGTGGTAACTAGTACCACTACACCTGATATTGTTGTAATGGTAATTAATTACACAATATCAGGTGTAAAACATATTTTGTCGGACTATATACTCGTGAAAAATATACTTCCATGTTGTTTGCCGTTTAAAATGATAATTTCGGCCTTGTGAATGTAAGAGGTAATAACTATTAGCTTCCATGGACCGTCAATGAGCCGAAGTCACGTGCCACACATTGTGGAGAAACGTTGCACTGAGGGGAACGCTTGACCTATACCTTATTTTGTTTTGTCTAGGTTTATCCCAAAATGCTGATCCATGTAAAGTATGGTGACCTGCAAAAGTATGTGAGGTTGGAGGAGGTCGAAGGGCTGTTTGACTTTCATCAGTTTCACGNAAGTAGCTGCGCGAAGGTGAGCTGTGTAATTGTGGAGCTTTGGCTGTGATGGAGAACATCGTCAATGGAAGGATTCAGAGGGAGCGACTGATCAGAGATCATATAGATCTGCTGAGAAATGTTGATGGTTTATTAATGTTTAGATTAATCCAGACTGATCATCCTGGATCTCTGAGCAAAACTTTAAGAAGGAGCCGTGCGGTACCGGTACCAGTCCAGCTGCAGTCATCCTTCAGTCGAGCCGCCCGCTTTATGAATGTGCCTTATGGAGAGAAAGCATCTCTACTCTGTAAATGTACAACTTAT
>NW_015115243.1:45282-79471 GCF_001443285.1 Poecilia latipinna | reverse complement strand
CATTTTTTGAGTACTTTCTCCACCACTGCCTGGGTCTCAGCGTCTCTCCTCACCAACAACCCCACCTCATGTCAGTTTCGTAGCTGATTACCGCATGCATCTGAATGAAACATTCAACCCAGTCTGTGAGTTCCACAATGTTGAGGATTTGTTTTGCCGCCCTGAAGGTTTTGAACTCTTGGGTGAATTTGATTGAGATCTGTTTGCAGGATCAAAGTGTTGGCTTGATACAAAACATGTGTAGAGTAGTTCTGTGAGGATGAAGGATACATGATTCAAAAATTCAGAAAAATCGTCATCAATATAAAATAAAAAAAATCTTAATTTAATGGTCGTGCCTGACACATTTGAGTTCATTACAGTCCATTAATGGGTATGCTGACTCAGTTTCTCTGATTTTACTTTTCATGGGCATATGTTTGAGTAAAATGAATATTGTTCTTTTATTCTATCAACTACTAACAACATGTCTCTGAAATTCTAAGCAAAAATTTAGTATTTATTTGCAGAAAATGAGAAATGGACAAAATAACGAAAAAGATACAGTCCTTTCAGAGCTCAAATAATGTAAAGAAAACAAGTTCATGTCATTTAGAAACAACAAAACTGATTTTTTTTTTAACTCAGGAAGAGTTCAGAAATCAATATTTGGAATAACCAGGAGGTTTTCAATGGGGTTCAGTGAAGTGGGCTCTTCATTTTTTTCCACAACTGTTTATGTATATTTGGAACAGATATTAGTTTTCTCCCACTCTGATCTTTCACATACAATTTACATTAATGAAAAACTTCAAAATAATCATAAAAAGCATGAATAAATCATTTTTATTAAACAGCTAATTTATTTCTATACATCAATCCCAAAGATATTACACTCATTCTTAATAGCTTAACGCGCCATTTCAGCACCGTCTTCCTACCGGAAATATTGAAACAGGATGTTTCCGCGTCACTTTCCCAGCCTCCCCGTGTACATTCCCAGCATTAATCAGATACTGCAGGAAAACCAGACTAGTGAAGCAGGTAATCGGTGTAGGCAGGGAAATCAATGGCATCTTTAATTGCCGCGTGGAAGAAGCGACAGAGACATTGCTCTCATGCTCGTGCGCGGCGACAGGCCGGGCCGGGGCGGAGTCTCCGGGGAGCGCGTGGGGAATCCTGTTGGCTGTGGGGAATTTCCCGGGGCTTTAGCGCGCGAGCACAGACGCGGTTTTCCGTTAAATGGAGGGTGAGGGAGTGGAGGGGGGCTTTTACATGGTTGAGCCCCGGCATCACATTCGCCCACTGTGAAATGGAGGGATTTGAATAATCTTATTACACCCTATTACAATAACACTAATATGATCCAGCGCCTCGCGAGCCAGTTTTGGACGAGGGGATGTTTGACAATGTGGCCACCCCGAACTGCAGCGACTCCAAAGATGTGAGGATTTTGTTTTTTAGGCCTAAATCACTTTGGAACGTCTTCACACGACTAAAACTGTCATTTAGACGTTCATGTAAAATTAAGCAATTGTTAGATCTGCACTTTTAAAGCCAATCTGTAAAGGTGCATTTGTACAGTACATACAGTACTGTGCAAGTTAATTGTTTTCACTGTAAAAGTATGTTAGACTGAAAAAAAGAGAGAGAAAAAAATCCAGTATTTAACTTGCATACATCTATGCAGTAGGGAAATATTTCTATTATTTGTAATTCTAAATAATTCTATTATTTCCCTACTGCAATAATAACTTTTTTTAAATTCACCAATTAGTGCATACAAAACAAACATCACAGACTAACAAACAGAGGTATTGATCTATTAAAATAACAAATAACAAATTAGATAATAGAGCAAATGAAGCAATAACAACGTTAACAACATCTGTGTCGGTACAATTTCATCTGTTCATTTGTTTTGGATCGTTATCTTGTGAAAAGAATTGAGTACGACTCATTGTCAGTTCTCTGGTAACATCCAACAGATTAAAGAAAAAAAAATCTGGTTTTTCAAAGAGTTAATGATGTCACAAGATTCCCAGGGTGTTTGGAGGAGAAACAGGCCCACAGCATCACACGTCTTCCACCGTACTTGGAGGGTTTGTTGCAGAAAAAAACATCAGCTTTTTCTCATCTTATCAAATTCTTTGCCAAAAAAAAAAAGAATTTTCTTTTGCCAATACCTATTTATTATCTGCTGACAAATAGACTCAGATTAACTAAAAACTCATCCCGAGTTACTAAGGCTATGATAAAATTATGTTTTTAGCTAATAATAATAATAATAATAATAATAATAAATAACTATTAGGGGAGGGAGGATAAAAGTCAGTCAAATCGAAGTTTGGTCATGTAAAAATATGGGATAAGTCTGAAAAATAGCCAGTGTGACTTAATATTACACTGTAGGAAGTGAATGAAATGAAATGATATGGTTAGTAGCAACATGGTGGTTGTTGAAAAAGTGAAAGAAGTCTTCCTGTTTCATACATTGCATACATTGAATTTATTCAGATCAAACACATCTAGTAGAAACATTGCATGAACATTAAAAAAACAGCTTTTGAAAGAATAAAACTTGTTGCATTGGATTCATGTGTTATATTGTATATGATACGTAGAATTAAAGGAGCATTTCACATAACAGCAGGATGCCGTTATGTGAAACAGCAGAAGTAAATCTCTCTACGACTTTAACTCCATTTCCTCCGGGGATAAATGTTTCACACAGATATGAAGGATGGCTTTTCTTCAAAGATGTAACACTCACCAGAAATTCATTCCTCCACGAGTTTACAGTTCAGTCTGATAAATTTACTACAAAATCAAAAACTAGAAGACTACAAATAACTAAAATGTGACTAAAACGACTTTTTTCTCCCCAGCAGAGTTTAGCAAGCTTCACATTTAAACAGCTTCTGATATATATATGAAAGGTGATAGTTGTTGCTAAGGAACCCCAGGATCCCAGTCCGCTGCGGTTCTCTAAAGTCCGCCTCCAGCCTCTTTTAACACTTCCAGTTGACTTAAACTTTTTAATTACTGATGTAGATGTGTGTCAGCTTTAGTGTAGCTCATCCTCGCAGCATTTTCCTGACTCATTGAGTTTATGACATGCAGCTACATGCTAACTAGCATGGTCTGTTGTCTTATTGATTTTGAGGAGCAGCTGAAAGAAATGAGCATCTTTGTAATGCCATTATAGTTCTACCTTTGGGAATCCAAAATTCGTGAACAATGAATTAGAAGTCCTCAGAATCTCTGTACAATTTTAGAAAAAGCAAAGCATGCATTAAAATGTGTAATTTCCCTTTATTTGAAAGAGATTCAATTAAAAGTTTTGTTGTGGTTTGAGGATTCCATAAACAGGAGGGCTTCTAAAGTGTCCGTGCACTTTAAATATTGTACCAGTAATGAGTGGTGGAGTGACTGCAAAACATCATGAGACCCATTTGTCAGACTAAAAGTACCTTTTGTGCATATACTTATCATTAAGCCCACAGTTCTGTTTTTAAAAATGTGTGTTTTTTTTATTTTTATTTTTTTGTTGTTGGTCAGTTTAATATTTGAATTTGAAATGTCATGTTTTCATTAGATGTTAGCTGAAAATCATCGTGATTAAGAGAAATGAAAGTGTTAAAACATCAGTCTTTGTCTAATTAATCTACAAAACGCTTCATTTGGCAGCAGAGTTACTTAAATAAATTAACTTTTCAACAATATTCCAATCTATTGATTGGGTCTGTATTGGTTTTTAAGCAAAACTTTTGTTATTCTGTTCTTTAAAGGGGCAGTACTATGAGTTTTCTAGCCACATGGTGTCATTTACAGCACAATCAACTAATTATGGTACCTCAAGTTGTTATAAAATGCTATAACATTTTTATAACAACTATTTCTGAAACTTCGAAATAGTTTTTGGAGTTTCAGAAATACTCAGAATTTCTGAAACTCCCCCTTCAGGAAGTCATCACAACATTGCTCCTCTATTAACCCTTTAATAACGTTTTTACCAACATTGGTGAAAAGTGGCTCAGGTGATGTGTGGCTCCAGCACGTGCTTGCTAATTACTGCTGGCTAGTCTGAAGGAGCTGAGTGGAGGAGTAGAAGGGTGGAAGCTGCAGCTCAGAGGAGGAGCTTCGTCCTCGAAGGCGGGGCTAGGTCCACCGATGCCTTTTGCACAGCTGAATGGTTGCCATGGAGACTAAATTATTTCTCAAACATGCATGAAATAATCAAGGCAACAGTCCCGTTATGTTTTTGATCAAGGAATAACATTGTAACATGATGTAAAGCTCTAAAAAGTTGATTTTACATAATACTGCCCCTTTAACTCCCCAGTGACAGGCTCACATTTTGTTGAGTCAACGTCTCTTCTCATTTTGGCAGAAAACCAGAGTCAGTGGAGTAACGTTTACCTGCTAAAAATGTACCTCAGAGGTATATCTGGACTCAGACGAGCGTTCTGCCTGCTGGTCCGTCCCCCTCGTCCCAGTTTCTCCTCCTTTGCGTCTCCCCCGGGCAGTCTGGGAGAAAACAGCTGAGAGTGGACTGAGATTTATCTGCTCCCATCTAAATGCGCTCCCGCCCCGTGGCCCCTACCTGCCCGCCAGCTTGTTTGCCTCCACCCACCCCCTCCCCCCCTGCCGGCCTGTCTGGATATTGGATTTGCTCTTTGACTGTGACCTTATACGCGACGAGCCACAGGATCCAGTGCGACTGCGTTGGGCCCTCTGTCCTGTCGTGCGGAGTCATGTCTCGCCGCCGTCCCCTCTCTCCGCCGCCACCCCGTGTGCACTTATTGGATTCTCCCTCTTCTCTTGCACTCTGATAAGGGCATCTGTCAAGCGGATGAACAATCAGAGCTAAAAAGGTGTGTGATGCACGCTTGGAAGGAGCTTACTTCCTGCTGAGAGGCTGAGAGGAGGATGCTGTAAGAGAGGTAGAAGGACTGAGGAGGGGAAGGAAGAAGAGGGGACAAGTTTGGGTGAGGGTCGGGGGTGGGGTGAGGGCGCCCGCATCGGGGTGAAAACACATCTGAGGATGATGGCTTCCGCTCAGCTACGCGTATTCTCAAGCAATAACATCGACATCTGTATTATCAACCCAAGAATACCCGTGGTCGAGACGGGAGCAAGCGGTCACTCCCCTCCACCGTCTCTCCTGCCTCCCGTCCCTCCATCGTCCCCCCCACACACACACCCGCCCGCTTGGCGGCGGCGCAGCAGGAGAGAGTTGGAGGGGAAAGGGTGGAGGTTTCCAGAGCCGCTCCGACCGCCCAGGGTTCTGCAAGGAGGAAGCAGAGAGAGGACAAATCATGTGGGACTGACTCATCAGTTAATTAGGCCTTAAGGTATTGTTCTTCAGATTGAATGTTAATTAGGAAACCAGATTAAAAAAAAGAGAAAAGGGCAGAAATTTTCAAAAAATTGGGCGTTTCTGAAATGTTTTCACCCTGCGGGGAAAGTAAATGACATTGTACTGCAGGAATTTGCAAAGATTCTTACACTTCAGAGATTAAATTACACTTTTTTTTCTCTCTCTCTTTTCTTGCTTTATCTCTTTAAAGTCAAGCACTACCAATTCATCACTATGGAAACATTGCTCAGCTTTATCTGGATGCAACTTAGAAATGGTGGTTCTGGCAAAAAAAAAAAAACAAACAAAAAAAACCTCCCTCTGCAGCCTCTGAGTATAAGAAAAGCATTACGGTTTCACTGTTCTCAGTCTGTATATTGAATAACTTTTGCTCAGTGTAAAAATGACCTGAGGCGTTTTTAGATCAATCTGGACCTGACCCAAAGTTCAACATGTAGTGAATTAGCCCTTTAGTTTAGCAGTAACTTCAAGTTGAAGAATCAGAAAAAACAGATTTGATCTAAATGAGCCATTACAATCACTACAGCTATGTTTTTATTTTTGTGTATGAGTAGTGGGGGCACTCACTCCCCATTGGCTGGGCATGTAAAAAAAATACTGCAGCATTGTTCAGGGCTCAGTTTGTAAATGATTTATGCCACCCGCCCCCTAAGCTGTGCTGCCCTGGCTGACATCCTGTATTGTCAATAATAAAATATGGCGTATTATGTTAAAGACAACCAATACTTCTGAATAATGTTAATATTTCATGCGGTTCGTTGAGCAACGTCACCGGAACCGGACAGTCTCCAGTTTGACCGATTCTGATCGGTGGCCAGCCGCTTAGACACTCAGAAAATGCAATGTTTTTATTTCTGGTCAGTGAATGCACCACACCTAATGGAGCATTCAAGTAGAGGGATAAAAGCCACACTCTTCAAAGTGGATGCTGTTACTGAGGGTGATATAAAGTCTTAAAGATAGCTAGTTTCACTATCAATGAGTGGCATGAAAATAAAGTCAGAGGAATCAGAACGACGTAAGAAAACTGTTTAACAGGAAGAAAATATGCAAATTCAGAACTACTAGAAAACACATGTTTGTATTAATAAGTGGAGTCAAACTGAGGACAACATCCAAACATGAAACAGTTCAAATGTCCATGTTAACATATGATTTTAATGGATATAATTCTTCAATTATTGTTACTGTTTTTGCTATTGACTGTTTTGCTTTTGGTGAAATTTAAAGAGATAATTGTTCATCCACTTCAGTTAAAATTAAATTGATTAAACATAGGCTAACTGTTAAATAACAGTTTATTTGTTATATTATACATTGTTGGTATATTACATGTATCATACATGTAATAACTGGAATTTTATGTAGGTGAATATTGATAAGTTTATACTTCCATCCACTCCCTTGAACACGTAAAACAAAAGTTTTGACTTTATGCTTCATGATGTAAGCATTTTTCATATTCTATTAAAAAAAAAGAAACAAACATGTTGAGATGTTAATATGTTTCAGTCAGCCTATGAGAGAGAGAGCAAAACTTTCAACAGACAACATGAAGGCTTAAAGAAAGAAAGATTGTTTTTGAGCTTTAAACCTTTTTTTGTGATGGAAAACTCTGGAACCATTTCAGAAATGTCACAGTTTAAGTAAGTATTTAATTCCCCATAATACAGACAAACAGATCTGCTGCTTTACTAAAGCTAGCTGCACTTTTGGATCTAACTGCTAACACAAGATGCTAACGGCAGTTTAAATGTCAGCCCTATCATTGTTTGTTGCTGTAACTCCTGACTGTATATCATGGCTCATAAACAGAAATCAGAATTGGATGAAATTGATCTTGGCAGCTTTACTGAAACCGGGCGTTGGAAGTCGACCGAGAGACGCAGAACGTCTAAATCAAAGGCGGGGCCTAATTGGTGCAAACGTCTCTGTTATTTTGGCAGCTGTTACTGTAGATTCCGGTCATTTCTCTCTGCTGGGTCTTTTCTCCCGCAACACCGAGCGGATCTGCAGTCAGCACCAGGCAAGCATCAATGCGTGAGAGAGAGAGAGAGAGAGAGAGAGAGAGAGAGAGAGAGAGAGAGAGAGAGAGAATGTGATGGACCGTCGTCCTCACACAAATAGTCGTTTTGTCATCACCGCACGCCAGGGTGCAATAAAGTTAGGTTTCTCCATTTTCCCCTCCTCCTTCTTCTTTCTTTTACTCAGTGCTGATGACCCCTGACTGGCTGCGAGCGAGGAAGCGAGAGTTGGGAGCTTTTGCCACCCAAATTATCAGTGAGCTCCACAGATGCACACACTGAACCGTGTTTTAATTGACCACGTGACTGTGCAAACTGGAATTACGAAAAGAAATTCACTGAATTGAAACAAGCCAATTTCTGGAAAAATCTGTTTTTTCGATAAAATGTTTTTGCTCTAGTTTTTTCCAGCCATGTAGTGTATTTCACAAAACAGCAACGTAAACACTTTTCTCACATCACACCAGTCGTGATCAACAACTGGATGTTACTAACCGATGGAAACGTCGAAGAAGGCAACAGGAAGTGGTTGGAGGAGGATGGCGCAGCATGATTTTTAATGACTTATTTGTAAACAAGCTTATTTCCATGTGATTTTCGTTTTGTTCTTTATTTAATGGAAACACCGCTAGTGTGAAATTGTGTTTTTTCAACGTTAACGGAATATCGACAAAGTTTTGCGCAGATTTGTAATGGGAACGCAGCCACAGCGGCACAAAAAGTGGGTATGCTAAATGCTAAGCATAGCAGCACGAAAACAGTGACAGAAGGATGATTTCTAGTTGGCATTTTCCATATTTAACAGATGTTTGTGCTTTGAAAACCCACAACAAGGTGTCAGCATGCACCTCAGAGAGCAGCGAGCTGCGTCCCAGCAGGCAGACAACCTGTGGGGGGCTGAGGGGGTGAGGGCAGCCCTTAAAGGAGGGAGAAAATTTAAGCTTTGAGGAAGGCAGAAAAGAAGAGGAAGAAGAGAATATGAAAGAAGGGAACAAAGCAAGGAGGGAACGGAGTACGTAAAATGTCAAGGAACAAAAAAAAAAGGAGATGAGAGAGAAGAAATGGATAGTAAAGGGGTATGTGGGGTATCGGCTGGGTTCGGACTGTCATTCAGCGACACGATTGGCTGTGTCAGGGGGAGATAAGCAGCCCTCACATCCCAAACTCTGCCCCTCATCTTCAAGGCTTCCGGAATCAAACGGCGGAGAACACCGCTGGCGCGCGCGCGTCTGCACTGAAAAGAGACTACATGAAAGGAGAGATTCCTGCTATTATTCTAAACACCTCTGCATGTGAAACACCATTCTCAAAGGCTGTTTGGTGGAGGGAAGTGCAGTTATGTGGGGGGCTGAGGGGTGAGACGGGGTGTGTGTGTGTGTGTGGGGGGGGGGGGTGATGATGAAGGGGATGGAAAAGTGCGGAAAGGTGCAGCCGGTTCTTCTTTGGAGGTTGCGGTGGAGCCCTTTGTGGACGTGCCGAACCCCGAGGATCTCAAATCCCTGCGTCTTTACAACTCTTTCTCTTTTTTCTCTCCTCCTCCTTAACGAAAGCTCTCACATTAGACCGCATTAAGGCACAGAGCAACTCCCAGATCATCTCGGTTCCTGCAGGGACCTTCCGTCTTCCAGCTCTTATAGCCGTCCCAAAGGCCCCACCAGACCCCCGCTGACCGCTTCCCCTGCGTCAAACTAATCCTTTACCCATTACTATAAGCCCCCACAACACACTGTATAGATCTGCAGGATTATAAAATAGGTAGGTATTATAAGGCATTACTCGGAATTAGTTGAGCTTATACCCTCCCATCTGATGAGAGCCTGGCAAAAAGCACGGAACTGCTGCTGCTACAAGACTCGGAGGATGATGTAAAGACTCGGATCAAAGATCCGTTATAAAGCCGCCGTAGCCGAGCCGGACATATTGAGGATTGATCGAGCGGATCTGAGCGTGCGTCAGGATGAGTGGAGCGAGTGTGTTTTAACACCCCGGTGAGGATACAGAGTAGTAGAAGAAGAAGGGGGAAAAAATCACACACGCCGGGGCCTCAGATTCAGACAGACTGTCTACATGCGCAGGCATCACCGGCAATCTCTGCTGTGCTCCCAAACAGCTCCCCGCCACGCACCGCATCAATTATTCAGCATATTTATCTATGCAATTTGACGGCCTCTCCCCCCTCCCCCTGTCCTAACCACCCCTCACCATCCCCCCTCTACTTTCCGAAGCTCAGAACAAATTGAGGAAGCGGCTAATATCGCCCGAGGCTCGGCGGCTCGAATCGCTGCGCCTGCGGACCCAGGAGGCCGAGAACAAGAGGCTGTAAACAATCACTTGACACTCGCCACTTTCTGCGCATCTTCTCTTTTTCTGATTCGGTGGGGGCTAAATGGAAGCTGGGAGCTCGCCCCGCACCCCCCAACCCCCCTAAAACGGAGGTGGGCACGAGCCTTGTTTTGCAGGAGACCTGTGGAGCTTTTCAGAGCAAATCTAAATAAGCATCCCTTCCTCTCCCCATTAATATACATAGACACACACACAGGAACACACACACACACCTCATTTCTTCCCTCCAAACCGCCATTTAGCATGACACACACTGAGGAGCCAGGGTAGCCAATTATCAAACAGATGTCAATGTATGCCTTACAATACTAAGGGGAGCCCAATTACCACACAGATGTTTTGTTTTCCTTCTTCTTTCCACCCAACATCCTCCCTGTTCCACGGTCTCTAAGGACAAACCCCCACCCGCCCCCGCTCCAACACACACACTCACACACACACAGACACACACGCATGCACACACTCCCTTCACACTGACGTAGATGCACTCACTTCTTCTCTTATTCCAGACAGAAGTTATCCTCCAACCACTGAACTAACTTTTCTTTTTTGTTTTGCAATTCAAATAGACCACTAATGTGAGGTGTTGTATTTAAAGGAGAGGTATTATGTAAAGCCGACTTTTTAATTTAGCTTTACATCATGTTAAAATGTTATTGCCTCATCAAAAACATTATTTCATTCTTTCATGCATGTTTGAAAAAAAAAAATCCTTTAATCCCTCCTGGCAATCACAAAGCATCTCCCGCTCAGCTCCCCCAGACTAGCGGCAGCAGCACATAGCGTACAACTAGTCGAACTGCGCCTCTGCTGAGTTCATAATATGAGCTACTAATCAGTGAGGCGCAGGTAAAAAACTTTGTTAAAAACTTGACAGTGGGATGTTGCTCATCATACAAACTACTTCTCAGAGAAACACTGGTACAAACGTTGTTGGACGCTCCAGAAGAACGTTGTGATGACTTCCTGAAGGTGGAATGTCAGAATGAGCGTAGCTTCTTAAAGAAACAGAAGCCCAATTTCAAGGTGCTAAAATGTGAAGTCAGATATATTTTATGTCATGTTTGATTTATACAGCATCTTTACAACAACTGGAGATAACATAATTACTATATTGTGCTATAAAAAGATATAAAATGGTGCCTGGAATATACAAAGCACTGTATGCCTCTAAGTTCATAAACTGTTAATATTTTACAGCTAAAAACTCTCGGTGTTGTTCTCTACGTGGTCAAGAGTCAGATTTTCTAAGTTCCTTGACAGAAACAGGCTGAAGTTGGAATTTCAGCAGAAACATTTGGAAGGGAACAGTCTGAGTTCACATCTTGCAGGCTGCATGTATGTAACATGAGAAACGTTGCATGTATGTAATATTAATTTGCTCTTCTGACCATAATTTCAGATTAATTGGCTCAGGAGGCAGAAGCTCATTTCTAATCAGAGAAGAGCCAATAAACAGAACGGACCTCTGTCGTCATAAATAAGTTCAACGTCCAAAACATCCCAGACGTTTACACAAACTCAACTTACTGACCTTAAAACCATCACACCATTTACTTTTATCAGTCATTTACAAAGAACCCAATAATTATAAACAAAGGAAATGAAGGCCAACAACAGTCTTCCTGTTGGAAACACAAACTGAAAATGGAACAATTTTGTCTTATTCTTTATCTTCCATTTTAACTTGTTCTAATTTTGTCAACTGTTTTTGTATTTACAAAAAAAAAAAAGAGGTTACGGAATTAATGTCATGGCCAACATTAGTTTTGCACTTGCATCATTTCATAGTTTAGATTTTTTTTTTCTTACCTTAGATTTTGGAGTTGGAATTTGAACCCACTGTCATTTTCTACCTGAAAGGGGGGAAAGTTCATCCCCGTTGTGAAAGTGAAGTCAATTTTCTATAACCTAATCGCTATCTGCTCTGACGAAATGACCAGTAAGAGGTCGCTTAGAGCTCTGACGGTTTGATCAGGGGGTCAAATTTTACAGCAGCTGTAAGCAGTGAAAACATGGATCAGAACAAAAACGCACAGAAAATAAAAAAGTTTTCAGAAAATATTAACTTATATTTGCGCTGTCCTTTTTATCATTTATCGTAATAATTGATTTAAAAAATTACCAAAACACACAAACAAGTTGACAAACACACAGTTTGCAGAATATAACAGTAGTGGTAAAATGACCTGTAATCCAGATTAGTTGTTCTGGGAGATGAAGTCAATGAAAAGACCAACAAAGACCATCGTCTTCAAAACAACTCCAGACCCAAAATTTCACCACTGGTTCTGTGAATGGTATTTTGAACCACCGTCACTTTAGCATTGGGTGGTTATTTAAACAGGAAAAGTGTGTTAGGAGACAATATGCCACCAATGTCATGTAAAAACCTCATTGTTTTCTTCCTTTTTCCCCCCTTTTCCAATTTCCCCCCCCTGTGCCTTCGCCCCTAATTGCCACTTGAGTCATTCCTACTTCCATTTTTCATCCGCACCATAATCACTTTAAAACCACATACTCATTACGTTTTATAGCCAAATTTTCCAGTATTATGCCATTTTCTAATTCTTTGTCTCTCTCCACTTGGATGTTTGGATCTGATGCGATCTGTTGAGCCATTTTGTCAATGTGTTCACTCACTCATCAAGCTTCAGTCTTTTGTACAGCATGTCTAACCCCACACTGCAAGGCAGCCAGACCTGCTGCATTGTTTGCCAAGACAGGAAAAGATATGTTCATAAAATAAAAAATAAATTAAAAAACACAGCAATGGCAGAAAGTCCTGTGGCAGCTTTGTGTAAAAATCCACCTCAGACTGTAGCATCAGCCTCAGAGAGCAAATAATCTGGATTTAAGATGAATACAGAAGTAAAGAGAGTCATGTGCTACAGGTAAAAAAATAAAAAATAAACACCTTTTAGCAGAACTTCTTTTAAAAATCCAGAGCTCTTCCTTTAAGCTCGTCCAGGTCGCTGATTTATTTGACCCTGGACTTTTTCAGCCCAAGTTCTGCCTCAACAAAACGCTTTCGGTCATTCCACCTGATCAACCTCAGCTATGTTTCCACGCCTTCATGCCAACTTTTTTTTTTTTTTCACCTTTCGCTTTTCAAATGCAATTTCACATTGTTTACAAAAAAGGCAACATGACTTTCTTCTGTGTCTATTCAATGGAAATTTGCTTGGGGGGGAGGGGTGGGAGGAGAGATGGGAATGTCAATCAACAGGGTGGAGGGAACGGTGTGTGCAGCAGAAGCAGGAGGAAAAGGAGGAGGCTGTGGATCAGGACCGAGGACAGCTCCCGGTGGACGTCTGTGTACTCGCTTTGCCGCGTTGCTAAATGGAAGTCTGCTCTTGTTCAAAACACACACACACATAAAAACACACACTCGCTCTTTGCGCTAAGACGCACATTTTAGTGGGTGTACAAAAAAGAAATGGTTTCAATCAAACGCATCCAACCACACACACACACACACACACACACACAGAGAGAGAGAGAGAGAGAAGCGTGATTCTTGTCCAGGCTCTAACAACAATTTAGTAATCAGCTATTAGCTCAGTCCCATTTCCCCTCTTCATCCATCTCCACTAATGGATTCCCAAGGCTTCGACCAAGCTTTGTGTATCTCCTCCTCCCTCCTCTTACTAGGGGCGGTGCAGGAGGGGCGGGGGACAGAAGAGAGCCTAAAAGAGGGAGAAAGCCCACATAAAACCAAGGAGATAGAGAACTTTACGTCTCTCTCTCTCTTTCTCTCTCTCTGCTGCTTGATCAATAGGAATTTAATGGACAAGGATTGAGTTCAGGGAGTTCATGCTTGCCAACGTGCCTGAGGGGCTGAGCACATGCACGCTGCGAAGCAGGCAGGGAGGCTCACACACACACACACACACACACACACACACACACGCACTCATTCAATTTCATGTTCTTTCCCCATGGCACACACGTACACACACACACACACAAACACGCTGGCGCACCTCATGCTGCCAAATGCTCTCACACAAAACACAAGTTGTGAAAAAAAAGAAAAAAAAAAAGCTACCAGCTGAATTGCAAATGCTGTAAAGTCAATGGATTATAAGATCCAGGCTGAGTTTGCTCTGATACAGACTGAAACCGTGATGCACTGATTATTGAATTACACAGAGAGAGAGAGAGAGAGAGAAAGAGAAAGAGAGAGAGAGGGTTGGCATAAGGGTGGGGTTGGAGGGGAAGGTGGGTGTCTGGATGCAGGAGAAAGCTTGAATATTTCATTGATGCGAAGCTAAAACAGCAATCAATTGAAGAGGACATCGCGTTCGAGGAGCACACCCTCCCATCCGGGCTTCTGCTTTAGAAACGGGTCGAGTTAAAAAGCCGTGTTTACATTTCTGAGAAAAGAAAAAAAAAGGAGAAAAAGAAGAAAAAGAGAAAAAAAAGGCAGGCGTTGAAACTTCTGCTAAAAACATGAAAGGGAATGCCAAAGGAAGGCCTGGAGAGCCTGACTGGACGTCCACAAGCAGCTGGTGACTGGTGCCAGTGTTGCTATATCAATGTTTGATTATAAAAATAAAACAAAGCAAAAAAAAAAAAAAAAAAAAAACCCTCTCAAACTCTAGGAGTGTAGTGTTAGGGAACTCTACACTGATACCGTGTTGATACTGGTGCAACAGTTTGTTCCCACAGATCTTAAGTTTAAACATTTTTTAGTAATTATCAGTTTAACAGTTTGATTTGTAAAATTTAAACTCATTAGTTTCATCGTTACTGATCTAGTTTGATGTGAAGACCTTTTCCATGACAACCACTAAGGTGTGCCGTTCTCATGGCAACAACTGCCTTGGAGGTAAGAAGCTGAGCTAGCTAGCAAATTGGACATTAAGTACCAGCACTGTTGCTAAGCTATTCAAACCTGGATACACACTTTGCTTCTTCATCAAGCACAAGTTTTTATTATGCTTCTTAACTGTTACTATGGTGACATGTTTTATCATAATTCAACCAAAATAGGCATATCGACCTAGCTTATTGCTAACAGCTAATAGCTAAAGACTGACTGAACCAACCTCTCCAGGTAAAATCTAATAAAAAATATTTTCAGTAGGTTTAATAGGAATTTAGTTGCTATTTAAAAACAAAATTGCTCTTGTGGATATTATTTAATAGCTTAATATTTAATTCCCACCAAAATTGTTTCTTTTAAAGTGTGGTCTTTATGTAATAAATAGCAAATGATTGGTGACCAATGCGAAAACACCAAAAGAAATTCACTTAAAAAAAAAAGTCTATTTCAATGCTAACGTCACTTTAGGAAGCTGCAGCTTCTTGACCATAAAGCGGTTGCTGGCAATGAACGACACATCTTAGCTCTGGTTGTCAGGGAAACGCTAACATGCCACGTTGTACGACTAGATGTACAAAAAAAAAAAGAAAAAAAAGAAAGGGTATTAATTCTGTAACAAGCTTGAATCACGTCTTTTGTTCCTTTTAGCAATCAAGAGAATCACTGCAATGGCATTTCTAATGTGAAATTAATGTAGTTTAGCAAGTAAATAACAACAATTGATTGGAAATGTACATTATCTTTTGCATATGCTTTTTCTCTGTCAAATGTAAACGATTCCGAACCAAACGTGGACGTTTTAACGGGGATTTTTAATGTGTGTTATCAACCTTACCGTCCACTGCTGGACACCGACTACGAACAACAATACGGTTGACAGAACCGGAACCAAAATGTTCAGGTATTTAAAAAAAAAAAAATCTGGGCCCCCCCCCCCCACCCCCCGGATTTACAGGTGACGATAACACCTCGAATACATTTAGAAATAAATTCAACACCGTCCAAAACGTCACAGTGCAACTCCTTTTTTTAAAATCATCTTTTGAAAGCGAAACTCTAAAGTCACTCCCATCCGCAGCGCGAGCGCACGAGCCGCAGCGAAAACGTCAAGCAGCAACAAGCGTTCAACTCTTTTCATCCGGCAGAAGTCTGAGCGCGGGGAGGGGTGCGGGGCTGCTCGGGAACAAGTTGGAAAATAGTACGGGAGAAAAAAGAAAAGAAGAAGAAGAAGCAATGAATGAACGGATAAAGAGAATGGAGAGATGGAAAAAAAAAAGAAGAAGGCTTCGCCATGACACCGGTCATCTGACTCGACTCTGGCGCTGTTTTCTTCCTTCCAGCCTCCCTGTGTGGATTTTTTTTTTCTTTTTTTTTTTCACCAACGATGATCCAGCATTTGAATAAAGCCATCCGCGTGACAGGACTGACAGCTAACCGCTGCGCGCTACGCTGGAGCCATATTGGCCCCACGCTTAGTGCCTGTGGATTAATTTTGCTCCACAGCAGTCAAGTCAAACGGACTGCGGTCAGAACGGCAGCGTGGAGCATCATCATCATCACCATCACCATCATCATCACCATCATCCTCATCCTCAGCAGCAGCAGCAGCATCTTCATCTCTGGAGGACCGGGTCCATACTCACCCCCCATTGTTGGTGGAAGTCTGTCAGTTCCTCTCCGCGCAACTCAAGTCGACGGCTGCGTGTTGGCAATATCTGGAAATCACACTGAACAGAGAAAAAGAGAGAGAGAGAGAGAGAGAGAGAGAGAGAGAGAGAGGGGGAGAGAGGAAAAGAGGGGAAACGCCCCCCGAACACACACACTCTCTCTCTCTTTTTTGCTTTCCATTCTCAGAAAAAAGAGAGAAAAGAAAAGAAAAAAGAGCCTGCTCTTTTCCCTTACGATTAAAAAGAAAGTGAAGGGATAACAATAGGAACAGTTTTTAAAAAATCAGAGGTAGATATACACTCCACCCTTTAGATCCTGGAATCTCTGGCTCTGCTACTGCGATCACCTCTCTCTCTCTCTCTCTCTCTCTCTCTCTCTCTCTCTCTCTCTGTCCTCCCATTGTTGCGAATCAAGCGTGGTCAAAGGGGCGCGGCGGCGGCACGGAGGAGAAATGGATGAAGCCTCCCTCCCTCCCCCCCTCCCTCCCCTCACTCGCTCACTCGGTGCCGGTGGAGGGGATGCGCACTGATCAGGATGTGGAGACAGTTCAGACACTGGCTCAGCTTCTGGGCGTTGGTCTGATGTTATAGGAGTAATTGTCATAATAACAGTAGATAAGTGAAATCCTTCGCTTGTGACACGCACTGACAAAATGACAAAAACACCCGGGGGAATCAGAGGGAGAATCAGCAAAATCCTGTTCGGTTACATTTCGATGCGTTTCTGTTGATTCAACAGATTAAAGACACAAATGTATCGGATAAGATTTGTAAAGTGTAAAAAGAGAGGAAGGAAGGAAAAAACAGCAGGGAAGGAAAGAAGAACTTACACAATGAGTGAAGAAACGAAAGGGCGAAGGAAGGAAGTACACAAGCAATGTTGAGAGAATGAAAGAAAAAGGGAAAAAAGAAAGGAAGACACTTCAAAGAAAGAAAGGACACAAGGGATGAATTAAGACAGAACAAAAGAAATCAAGGACAGAAACAAAGGAGCCTGGTAACAAGGATGGAAGGTTAGGAAGAAGGAAGCAAGGATGCATAGGCATCAAGAGGACAAGAAGGAAGGACACAAGGAAAGGAAAGAAGATAGGAAGCAAAAAAGGTTAAGAAGGCAGGAATGAGAGGAAGCAATGGGACAAAGAAGGACTAGAGTTAGGTCACAAGGAAGGATAAAAAGAGGATAGGCAATGTTTCAATGAATGTGAAACAGCTTCAGCTCAGAGACAGATATATGTATATATATTTAAGGATTTAGTGTCTTATTTTCTGCACTTCTCCTAAAGAATGTGAAAAAAAATGTCAGAAGACATCTTTCTTTCCGTGAGTGCTTGGCTCTTCGACTCCCATTGGCTGATGGGGCCCTCATGACGACTCTGTCCTTGACAGGGTATTCACGAGAACCAATCAGAGAGAAACAAAAGCCGTGAAAAAGTCTTTCCCAGATATGTCAGAACCAAGTATGATCGTTTTGCCAGATTCATAAACATTGTTTTCTTCTAGAATAGAATAGAAATATCCTTTGTTGACCCACAATGGAGACATTCAGGTGTAAAAGCACCAAGTAGAAAAAAAAACTAAAATAAAACCATATGTAAAACTAAAAGAAAAGCAACACACTGTCCAGTAAGAGAGAAAGTACAACATGAATACGGTTCAGTTATCAAAAATAGCTCCAATCCAAAGGAATCTGCTAGTCACAAATAGTTTTTTTTTAATTTGTGAATTATAAAAACAACAACACAATATTTAAAATAAGTGAAAAGAAAACTGTCCAAACAACAGAGACGTGGATTACCAGCAGCAAAAGTTGTTTAAAATGAGTAAAACTGTGTAAATACCAGCAGGGATGTAAACAACGAGTTGGACTCGGAGTCTGACGGCTGCTGGGGGGAAGGATCTGCGGTAACGCTCCTTTGTGCACCCAGGATGCAGCAGTCTGTCTCTGCTTTGCCCCACTTGTCTGGTTTCTCTGCAACATTCCTGCTATGTTTCTTTAATAGAATATTCTGGATTACTCCCCCCTGTTCCCCCCACTCTCTAATGGCTGTTCCAGTATAAAAAACTGGTGAATCCAATTCCTCTCTCCCCAATTTTGTTCTCTCTCAAACATTACTTCTTAGAGACGTTAAAGCCGTGACGTCCCCTTTAACGCAAAACGTCTAAGAAACCTTCTCAGAGTTGCACCTCGGACAGCAGATGATACAGTGAATGTTCAGTTTCTTACTCAGATATCTCCCCAGCTGAAGCAGAGGTCTGCTGAATTGGTGCCGCCATCTTCCGCTTCAGCTCGTTGTCTTTCTTTTTTTTCTAAATTAAATTATTAGGAAGTAGACCGTAGTGTGATTTAATTAAATTCCTTAATTATGTTGATTAGTAGATCTGGATGGTTTAATCAATGAAGTGATAGTAAATAAATCTTAATTCAACAGGAAGGGAAACAATTTATCTCTCAGAGAGAGATTTTGATACATTTATTAGGACACTGATTTATTATGCACATTAAAAGAGTTTAATGTAGCTGCTATACTCTTTTTAAATGTGTTTTTTTTAAATATAGTATATTAAATAAAGCTTCATTGGCCCTGAAGTTTCCCCACAACCAGGATGTGTGCATCGTCAGTGTTCCTCCTTTTTTTTTCTGGTCTTAATTCCATTAGGATACAATGCGCACATTAAACAATATCTCTAACTGAGGCTTGGAAATTATTCAAATGTAACCTTCACCAAAAGTGCTCAGATGATAAACCTGCGCACCGGGAGACACTCATTAGGCGGTGGCAGGCTGCCTGCGCGGAGGGCTCCGCTTTGGAGCCGCTTGCCCCGAACATGACCGCGTTGCGCGTCGGGCTAATTAACTTTTCACAATTACAGATGGTCCTGCATTTAAATTCTAGCCCTGGATGATCGGCATTCTCTCTGATTAACTCTGGAGGCCGCCTCCTTTGGTTAAAAAAAGAAAGAAAAGAAATCCTAATTTGGGGGGTTTCGTCTCTCGCCTCTTCCCTCCCGGTTTTTTTTTATTTATTTTATTCCTTAAAAATAAGTCTTTTTCATCAGAGGCACACGGTGGGAGCAGCTGTTGCACAGGTGAAGGTCTTTTTCTTTTTCTCCTTTGTGTTTGAGTTTGTAGGAGGTGAAATGATAAATTCCACAAATTTCTAGCTTCTCTTTGTGAGTTAAAACTTGATTCCTGCTGCGGTTTATTTCAGATGGAGGGCCTTGCAGTGTTCGGACGCCACATGTTCTGTGGCATTGCAAACACAAAGTTCGCAAATTTAAAGTGAAATAAACAGATTTAGGTGTGGACTGAGGCACTTTTAGCACATGGATATGCTTTGAACACTGTGGCTCTGGCTGTGTACAGTCACAGTCACACTGGAAGGTGAACATCCACCCGAGTCGAAGTCTTTTGCAGCCTCCCACAAGTTTTCCTTCAGATTTCACATTATCTGTGTTTCCATCAGCATTTTTTATATGCATTTTGAAGGATCACATTAGAAAATGATGGAAACAACAAAATGCAAACTAACTTCCTGAATTTTGCTAAGTTTTTACACTCGCTTGAGGCAGATTTTGGTTTTTCTGAAAAAGAGTCAAAGCAGCAAAATGTAACTTTTGTAAAATAAATGTTTTTACGAGTTTGATGAATCTGTCACTACGTCGTATGGTATGAAACAGATAATCTGTAGAAAGTTTGAGCTTTCTCCGAGCACTAACTAGAAACAATCAATCATCCTCTATATGGCGCTGTTTCCACCCCTTACTGTATGAAATGCTGAAGCTAGCAGAGCCTGTTGTGAATGCTAAGGCTGTTTTAGCCACCAACAATGGTAAGTTGTTTGTCCTCCACCTCCTCATTGTGCTGGCTGCACATTTAGCAGCCAGTACATGAGGATGATTGACAGCGCCAAGACCCTACTTCTGTCAACACACACTGACAACATGGTGACAGTTTTAACAAGTATCATCATCATCTTAATGTGCACATTAATGCACTAAATGGGAGATGGAAACATATCCACTGAATAAGTCCTGATGTGGATCTGTGCCTTACCAGAGGTACGAAATTCTGAAAAACTTATTTGTGGATTGATTTTTGGGGTGATGGTGAAATTCCCTCTCCTGAGCTGTAGTTTTCTGCTGCTCCTCCAAAGGTAACATAAAATTCTAACAACAATCAATTTTTTCCTTCTTTTTTTGAAAAAAAAAAAAAAAGCTTCTTTTTTAATATGACAAAAAAGGAATCTTTTTTTGTCATAAAAGCTTGTCAAAAGTATGAATACTTTTGCCATGCAGTCTAAACCAGATTTAAGCCTTCAGCTTACATGTTAAGGTTATTACAAGCAGTTTGTTATTAAATAACATCAACTGAGGGTCCTGACAATGATGATGATATGACAAGGTTGATTGTTTGAGTTTGTCAGTGTGTGTGTGTGTGTGTGTGTACAGTGGCCCACAGTGTGCATGGCGGCTCCCTGACAGCGACTTCTCAGTGACTGGCTCCGTATCCGTCCTAATCCAATCCCATGGGATTTCCAGCCATTGAATTTTCCCCCCAGCAAGCGGACCGGCAGCTTCAGCGGGATCTGCGCTTCCCAAATCTCCACCAAACCTCGCCTTATCCGCCGAGGGATTACACAGCTCAGCTCCCAGGGCAGCCGCAAGAGCAGAGGTGTAGTGTACTTCCAGAGGAGTGGAAGTGGGAGTGGAAGTGAGACGGGAGGGAGGGGAAGTGAGACGGGAGGGAGGGGAAGTGCTACTGCTGCTGTGCTGCTGTAAGTGCGGCGCCTTGCAGAAATGTTCAGACCTTCAACCGCGAGAGTCAGAACGATTACTGGGGCTTTATGCGACAGACCAAGCACAAGGTGGTGTGTAATTGCAATTTAATGCTACATTTAGTAGGAAGTAAAATCTCAAAAGTGTGGCCTGCATTTGTCTTTAATCCTTGTTTTATTGGATAAAAATATTTTGTGCAACAATCCCCACAGAAAAAAATTAGTGCGTTATGTCACGCTAATGCACAATTGTGATTTTATTGTCAATTTTTTTGCAAAAAATGGTTAAAATCGTTGGACTTAAGTGACTGCTGCTAGGTACCACCTGCAGGTGGCAGTATTTCTGACTTCTACTACACTGGGATCAACGTGATCCGTTACAAAAATGGAGCTGCTTAAAGGGGCAGTATCGTATAAAATCGACCTTTTTGAGCTTTACATCATGTTATTATGTTATTTCCTCATCAAAAACATATCTGGAATGTTGCCTTGATTTTTTTTCCTTGCATGTTTAAGAAATCCTATAATCTACTATGGCAACCATTCAGGAGTGCCTAAACATTTGCTCTCACCAAGTACTGCTTTTTCCACTCTGCTGTTCCTCCTCGGAGTTGGAGTCTCCAAGCCAAGCTTCCGCTTCGCAGAGAAACCCTCCCCCACTCAGCTCCTTCAGACTAGCCAGCAGCAAGTAGCAAACACCAGCTGGAACTGTGCGTTTGCTGAGCTCATTATACGAGCTAAGAAGTAGCTCATATAATGGTAAAAATGTTGTTAAAGGGATAATAGTGGAGCGATGCTGTGATGACTTCCTGAAGATGGAGTGTTGGAAAGAGCAGAAGTTTCTTAAAGAGACAGAAGTCCAATTTTAAGCCAGTAATTACCTTCATGTCATCTTTACTTGAGGTATCATATAGTTACTGGACTGTGCTATAAAAAGCCACTCATGCCTGGAAAATACACAATGCTGTCCCTTTAAGATTGTGGTAGAGTCTCCCTTCCACCTGGACAATGACCTTAAACATGGTGCAATTATTCCTCAAAGAGGCTGGAAACAAATTTATGCTGCACTTTTCAGATTTTTATTTGAAAATAAAACCTCACCATATATAATTTTCCTCCCTCTTCAGTTATGAACTACTTTTGTGTCAGCCGGTCACATAAAATCCCTCTAAAAGCATTGATGTTTACGGTTTCCAACGTTTAAAGGGTGCGAAAACTTTCCCGCGGTGCCGTAAAGTCTCAGCGAAGCTGCGCCACGGGACTACGCCGCCATTTTTCATACTTTTATTATTTGTCACAGAGTATCAGGATGCAGGATTTTTACAACTGCTTCGTAAGGACCTAGTGGAAAACACACACACACATGCCGATACACACGCTTAAACCTGACCGTCTTTACCTCTGCAGCTTCAGTATTACATAACTCTGCTGCAAGGTGCCTGTCAATCACTTTAAAAAAAAGAGAAAAAAAATGTCATTATGCACACAGTGTGGGCAAGCCAAGTGGGATTGGTGGCTTCTTTTGTCAACTCCCAGGTTCTGAGGTCACTTTTTGGCGTCTCTACCTGAAGTCGTGACAGACCGTGGGAAGAACTCGGACAGGACGGCTGAGTTGTAAAACCTTCCACCGTCCCGTCGCTGGCCACGGCTGTTTTGCTGTTTTTTCTTCTTCGTCTCTTTTTTTTTTTGTGCTCTTTGCTTCCCTAATTTCTCCTCTCCGTCTTGCCTCTGTCTCGCTCTCCCTCCCTCTTTTGCAGTCTGCTCAGATCCCCGCGGTATGAGCACATTTCTCATTCCCTCTCCTCTTTCTCCCTCGCTCCGGCTCCCTCAAGATTGCTGCTTTATTAAACAGACTCTCCCTATCTTTCATTTGCCACTCTCCCCACTGTGATACCCACTGTAAATCTCTCCATATATATATATATATATTCTCTCCACTCAAACATATACATAGAGCTGTCTTTGCATATGTTAGCACACTTCTCTGCAGACGTGTGTGTGTGTGTGTGTGTGTGTATGTACTTTTAGCCACTGTACTCGTTCTAGTGCAGAATATGGTATATCTCATCTCCTTTGTTTGCCTGCACCCAGTGCCCCCCCCCACACCCCACCATCCTCTCCCCAGTGATCCCTCCATCCCTCTCTGACCCAGGGCAGCTATATTTAGCGGCAGGTTAACTGCTCCTGTCAAAGGTCTGATTTGTATTCTCTGCATGTAAGTCTGACTTGAGCCTCGCAGCAACACAAACAAAAGGCCCCGGTTTGAATATGCACTGAGCCCAGTGGCTTAGCAATCAAAGCCCCCTCTCTCTGCCCCTCTGCCAGTGGCGCCACCTGCTAGGGAAAAGGGAGTTTGGGGGGATGGGGGGGAGGTTTGGTTGCACCGCAGCGATGGGTTTGTGGGTGGGGGTCAGAGACGGAAAGCCAGGCTCAGTTGGCTCCAAATACACACATTCATGCAATGGGCTGCACCTGTAGCAGCCAACCTGTGCTCCACCATTCACATATCGATCAGTTCCCTAATATACTTTCAAATGACAGAGGTGGAGATTTTGTGCTTGGGATTCAAAATATATCTAAAATGAATATAAATATGAAGTTGTACGTCATATTTAAAGTGAAAAGATACCCGGGATCTGATTGCGCTAACAAACAGAAACCTAAAATGACTCTCAGTGAAGGATTAATCAATACACTTAAATTTAAAAAGGGGAAGTTCATATGACTCGGAAATTTACAATAAGATTTCCCAGGAACTCTGAAGGAAAGGTTTCTTGACAGAATTTTCCTTATACCAGATTTTAAAAGGGCAGTATTAAATAAAATCGACTTTTTTTAGCTTTACATCAAGGTATAATGTTCTTCCCTCATCAAAAACATACCTGGAGTCTTGCCTTGATTCTTTCATGCATGTTTGAGAAACCCTTTCATTTCTACGGCAACCATTCAGTTGTGCAAAACGCCTGGATGGATCTAGCCCTCTCTTCGACGACATAGCTCCTCCTCGGAGCTGCAGTTTCCGAGATTCCAAGATTCTGCCTCGCAGAGCGCCCCTCCTCTGCCACGCCCCGACTCAGCTCCTTCAGACTAGCCAGCAGCAATTAGCAAACACCAGGTGGAACTGGGCATCTTCTGAGCTCATTAAAGGAGCTGCTTCTCAGTGAAAAGCTGGTAAAAACGTTGTTAAAGGGTTAATAGAGGAGCCATGTAGGGATTACTACTTGAAGGCGGAGTTTCAGAAAGAGCAGGAGTTTCTTAAAGAGACAAAGGCCCAATTTCAAGATGTTGGATTATGAAGTCAACAACAACAACTTGAGGTAACACAGTTACTTGATTGTGCTATAAAATGATAAAATATGGCTGGAAAACACATAATACTAAGTGTAATAAAGTGTTCTCTATTATGTGTTCAAATGAGAAAGGTGGGTGCTTTTTTTGTACTTCCTCTCTCCATAGTTTCATCAACTATAGACATCCAGTTGTTGATCATGACTCATGTGATGTGAAAATAGTGTTTCCAATTCCGTCTTGCAAAATACATTAATTTAAATATGGCCGAAGTAACCACATCGTCCTACGGCGAAAACCTTTTATCAAACAATGTGAGTTCAGAATTGAAGTGTTTCCATTAAGCAAATTGAATTCTAATTTGCACAATTTTACGGTCAATGGAAATGCAGCCAATAATCAATTTCCAAAGTTAGCACCAATCACTGAATATCCGAATTAGCAAAATAAGATTTTTCATGTGAGAAGAACGTATTGACACACAATACATGTTCAGACTGAGAGTTTCCACTGACTGACCCGGTGTCCCTTTTAGGCTGCTGGGCTGAAACGGAGAAAAGACACTTAAAGTAGTTCACATCTGATTAAGCCTGGTGTTGCTACACATGAGATAGGCTGAATATCTAAGCAAAAACACAGGAATATAACAAGGCTGTATCTTCTCTCTCTTTAACAGCCATACTATGGGATGGCAGGAAGCAGGATCAGGATAGGAAAATGGAGAAGAAGCATCAGAATAGAAATCTGCCCCAGGCCTTAAGTGACACGGGAGATTAAATCAAAGACAACATACATTACACCCTGCTGTAGATGCTGAGACACATGGGGAGCTCTCGGAGTTGAGTTTGTAGAGAGGTGCGATACTCCCCTGCTGCTTGTTCCTGCACTGCTGATGCTTGGCCTCATCTGGAACGGCAGCAGGCAGCGGGTGAGAGGTACGTTCAGTCTGACCGGAAGCTCTGAGCACAACTTGTCCCACACACTGAAGCAGCCGAAGCTAAGGTATGCTCATCCTAATCAGTGTTACCCCAACTGACGCTCAGGACTTTCCATTCTCACATGGGACATTAAAATTGTAAATGAGGAAAACGCAATTAAAATTACTTCTGATTATAGGTCAGGGTTTGGTTGGCCACTGACAAATAATATATATATATATATTTATTATTTTATTTTATTTTTTTTGTGCTTTTTTTACTGGAATGTATTGTCTCCATTTCCAGAGGCGAAGACTGCTACCTTAGTAACCGTAGTAACCGAGTCTGTGGAGCTGCTGGTTACTTCTATTCTCAGTGCTGACATGTAAATCCAACACATTTCACATTTTCATCAAGTAGTACGTTGTTAATGGGTCATGATGCTTCCTTGTATGCATGTAACACAAGGCTGTCATTCCTAGACATCGTCTGTCAAACTGCTCAGCTTGAAGCTTTGTTGAAAACACAAACTTTAAGGAACTTGTTTCTAAAATTAAGGACTGAATGCATGCAAACAGAGGCAGCAGTGGGTTTTTATACGGGTCACATGGCTCACTGCCAGGGCAACACTCCATCAGGGGGCAGCAGGACCGCTCATACATGGAGGATGCTGACTTTGAAGTTTATATCTGGGGTCTTTTAACCACAAAATAGAAGAGTTATACCAAAAACTCTGGACTAGATTTGATCTTTTTCAAACCTGCAATACCTTTTCCCCATTTTGTGAAAACATGAGTTTGTTTGTTTTTTGGAGGGGGGCGAGGGGGGATGAAAACCCAGACAGGGTTAGCTAAGTGCAAACTCCAAACACTAAAGTAAAAAAAAAAAAAAAATACAACTAAGTAACACAACTGTAAAATAATAAATTGAAGTGGAAGAAACATTTTACAGAATCAGTTTTTTTTGGAGTTATAATAAAGTTGATAAAAAAAAGTTTTTTTTTTGTTTGTTTTTTTTGCTAACCTTTTACTTACTCGCCACAGTAAAGCCGATCATTTATTGCCTCATTGTTGGTGTTTGGGATCCAGTCGGTATCCATCAGCATGACCGGTGATTTCAGCTCCGAAATGGAAACTTATCCAATCAAAACCAAAGATGTGACGAGTAAAACACTTGACACAGCCGCGTCCGCGCCGTCCGCCGAGTCCGAGAGACACCTGGCTCTGAGACGAGTCAAAATGTGGTCCGGAGAACATGACAGACACAGAAATGTAATGAATACATTTCCCGGTCGGCAGAAACGTATTTGAATCCAATTTCAAACGAGCCGCGATACACTTTATATTTTGTTCACTGTAAATAGCTTTGAAAATGAATGAATATTACATCAAGCAATTCCTTTTCCCTGCAAGTAGTGAAAGGGCTTTTAAAAACACAGTATGACATTTTGTTCGGGGAAGCTGTAGAAATAAATTATAGTCCAAGTATACTCAAATGACTTTACTGTGACTATTTTAAGATTACATTGTTAAAGAAGCAGGAACTACTCGAAGGGAGTGAAAAAAAAGTGATGAGAAGGTAATCATCACTGTGATTTAACGTGTGGTGTAATTTCTTCGTCCATGTCTTTTTTTTTTTTTTTTACATTATGCTACATCGCATGTCTGGAAATATCTCTGGAAAATGACATTGTGAACGACTTTGAAATCTTCTCTTTGAAAGGAAGGAAAGAACTGTCTCTTTGGAGCTCCAAATTAGTTACATAATTTATCAAACCTTACATCCATACAAACACAGCAAACATGTCGTACAGTGTTTGGAGCAGTGCAGCTCGCCACAATGTTTTACATAATTCTCTTTTTATTTCTTATCCTAAATATCATGGGGAAAAAAATGATAAAAAAAAGAACCAGAGCAAAGACGACAAGCAGTTGTTGAAAGATTCTTTTATTAATGATGAAAAAAAAATCACCAAGCTGACTTTCCTATTATTTTTAATCTGTATTTGAAACATTCTTTAAATGCCTTTGTGTTTGCTAATAGGTATTTTATTACTGCGTTGGAAAGCTGGAGGTCACACTAAGCAGTTTTTTATAGCTAGTGTGGCTGCTGACGTCACATGAAGTCTTTCTTTCCACCAGAGATGCATTGATCTGATATTACTGGTCAGGTGTCACAATTTAGGGAATGTTGCCTCATTCTCTATATTCTTTACAATCCATTGTTCAATACACAACCAGAGGGGACTTGAGGTGACAGACATTTTCACCGGCATTGACAACATTTTCCAGATGTTTCTCTGCGTCAGGAGATTCGTAAGTTGAACCATGTCATCTTTTTCCCACCCACAATCCTTCCTGTCAGCCTTTATCAGTCTGTCCGTCTGTCTGTCTGTCTGGCGTGGCCAAAATGTGCCGCGGAGGCAACAGCCGTAAACACTGAGCGCTTTTCCCATTTGCAGCTGTCTTGAGCAGACTGGGAGGTGTTTTGCAGTTTTATGGATATTGACTCGTCCTCGGCTCTTTGATCCCAGCCGTCCGCCTTCGGACCGGAGCCTTGCGGCTGCCTGTGGGGCCACTGACAGCTCCAGACAAGCAGTGCTGACATAAAAGTGTGGTACGAGTATTGTTCAGGGCTGGTCGGACAATATGCAGGTCTGCCAGTCAGTTGGTCGGTTGGGTGGGCTGAAAGGCCTTTGTTCACAGATGGACCGAGCGTACAGCGGCATTCGAAGCATGATTAAACATAATTAGATTATGCTACCTGCATTTCATTCATCCTGGTAAGTCGGAATGAGAAAATATGACAGCTGGAGTCTCAGACTGCGACGCTTTGTCTTGTCTCGACGGTGCTTACACCTATCAGCCCGGCCCCCTCTCTCAACGGCTCACTCAAGAGAAATCTCTCCATTGTCTTATGGGCTCGCATTGTGTCCATGTGTTGATGTGCGAGTGTGAAAAAGGTCCTGAGCCTGTCATTGGTCCAGATTTACTACAGCAGAGGCAGTGTGGCTTTGGCAGGCAGGCATGGATTATACATGCTGAGAAAAGATGTGAGGTAGCTCAGCCTGGCTGAGTCCCTCCGGTACAAGTGTTATTTGTGAAAATGCGTGTGTGTGTGTGTGTGTGCGTGTGTGTGTGTTTCAGGTCAGCACCTCGCCCACAGCCCCACTGATGATGTCCATGCCTGATGATGTCATGGTATCGATCAGCAGGGCGTCTGTTGTGGGATTTGGTGTCGGTGTCTGGAGAGAAGAGAGGGGAGAGCAGAGGAGAGGATGAGGTTAGCGTTAGATTGTGAGCAAAGTGGAGAAGGGGAAGATGAGGGTTCGGCATAAAAGACGGAGGCGTGATTTAAATATCATTAATAACCCAAGGAAAATCGAGAG
Organism: Poecilia latipinna; assembly: GCF_001443285.1. Classification (NCBI taxonomy): domain Eukaryota; kingdom Metazoa; phylum Chordata; class Actinopteri; order Cyprinodontiformes; family Poeciliidae; genus Poecilia; species Poecilia latipinna. The sequence goes on along the minus strand of NW_015115243.1, from coordinate 50,876 downwards.
AGACCAGGCACGTCTTTGTCTAGCGAAAGTTAGTTTTAGGAAAAGGTCTGTATGGAGAGCCTGCATGGAATTGAGAGCAGAAAAAAAAAGAAAAAAAAAATCACCCCAGGCTGTGGATTTACTGTGTTCCACTGTATACATTATCTCAGTGCGCCTTACCAGTTTCTGCTACATGCTTTTCACTTTCTTACAGAGAGCTAGTAAAGGTGTATATGATATTGTCTTGGACCAAAAAAGATCCTAAATGAGGAACCAGAGGTGCCCTCTTTTTCCAACTGAATCCCGAATAGAAAGAAACATATCGAAGAAATGATTGGGTCAAAGCATGAAAACTGGTTACTTGAATACATTAAAATGTACATCCTTGTTCCAGAGAAGCCTCCATATCTCAGCCAGCTGATTTCCTACCTCAAGAAGGCAAATTGAGGCCTGAGGGAAACGTGGCACAGGCTACAGCTCTATGAAACAAATTCTGGATTTGTCTTGTATCATCCGCCCTGTCTTCTGCCTCTTTAAGATTGGACTGCAGATGGAAACACAAGTCTTTTCTCCAGAACAGCAAAAGTCAGGACTTTGATATCTTTTTGAACTCTGTGTATTAAGTTGACTTGGAGGTTTGAAGTCGACTGGCTGTCATTGTGCCTCTGAGCAGCCAAGCAGTGGAATCCCAGCCAAGTAACCTCTGACCTGCATAAAGATTAGCTGGCCTTGTGGCTTGAAGGTATGATGTAGCGATGAGAAACAACTACCTTATAGATTTAAGTCAAAAGCTGGGACTGTGCTTTATTTGACAGATGTCATTTCTTGCCGTTAACACACATTGGACGGGTTGCTGTGAAGTGTGGTGAAACAGAACTGCTTACTGGATTTCAGCCATGGGTAGTTTCTTCTGCAGCAATGCCTGAAAACAGAACATACTGGATGAGGCATCACACACCACTGATGTGTGAAGCCCTTTAGGACACATTTTATGTATTAAACTCTATATTAACAATGTGTTCCACTCAAGGGCAGCTTTGGGCCCTTGATTTTAGAAAGCTTGTGTGCAAGACATGGCTGGGTCGATTAGAGATTTATGAATAGCCTGAAGCAGCCTGGAGATGGGTGGGTTTATGGCAGAAGTGTTTTATGCTCAATCTTGAGGATCCCAAAGCATCCTTAGGCCAGACAGGATATACTGTATAGCTTCCTGTTCTGGCCATATGGTCTTCTCCCCACTGGCGTATGCAAGGGAGAACTTTCAAAATCAGGCACCAAGGTAAAGTTTGGACTATAGACATATTGGTATATCGGGTGCTTTGCCTTTCTGCTCATCTATATCTTAACTGTAACACTGGAGCAGAACCGTAATTATTGTACACAGGTCCTTGCTCTGTCTCCATCACTAATGAAGAAAATACTTGAATGGTTCTCTTAAGACTAAGACTGACACCAGACTGGAAGAATCTGCCCACCTTTTCTCAGCTGAGAACCACTGCATTGCTTTCAGGACAGTGGTCAGCTACCGAGGCTTAGGATAAGAGAGGTTTGTAAATATACAGACTGATGAAGACTCGTCTTCGTTGCTGTACTAAACGTCTGGTCTTGACTTCAATAGCTGCTACCCGGCTAACTTAGCCGGATAGCAGCTATCTAAAGAGACGTGGGTTGCTTGTTCGTTACACAGAAACAAAGGAGACTGGACAGCCAGGCTACATCTGTTTGCTGGTAGTGACCATTTAATTTTGTAGAGAAAATGGACGTTTGAGATTTTATGAGCTGTCTCTAAGATCTTGTAAAACATGAACCAATAAACTTGACGAGGAGAGGTCAGTGTGGTTTGGTACACTCTTTTTCTGGTCCTGTGTATTGAGGGGAGTGTTTCCACCACCAGTTGGACTTTCACCAGGCAAAACAAACATGACGCACTGTATATCTTGTGCTTGTCGCAAGCAGTGACGTTTTTCTGCACCCCAGTGTGTGTTGTTTCGCCATAACTGTACCATATCATTGTGCTATGGACCTACAACTGAAGGGGGTCAGGAATGGTGAGATACAGGTTGGTTTTATGGGCCACTTTGATTATGAAAACAGACAAGATATTGTGTCTTACCATACCGACTAGTACCCCACCTGAGGCATTAAAGAACTATAAACCCCACCAAAAGGTTACAACTAACTGGTAGAGGTTCAAAGCTCATAAAAGCTCTTGTGAGGCGAAAGCAAACTATTCCTTGCAATCTATTGCCGCCTACATTTACCACTTACGTGATTGCAGCTGCTCCTGCTTGACTCTGCTCAAACACTCTTGATTCTTCAGGTTGATTGCATTATCAATCATCTCATAGAGTGTTTCTAATGTTAAAGAAACCAATCATCCCTCAATAAGTTAACTCCTAAAGACTAAAAGCCATAGGGAGAAAAAAAGACGTAATTTTAAAGTGGAAGGAAAATGCTGTATGGTTTTTAATGTGTTTTTATAAATATTACAAAAGTTAAGCATTCATTTTTATTCAAACCCTTCCAGTCAGTACTCTGTAGAACCACAGTCAGAGGAGGAGAAAGTTCTTATGTACAATAATTTTCATGTGTTCCAAGAGATTTTTAATTGGAATTTAAATGGCACAATGGCTCCAATGACTTTGGAGCCATTGTGATGCATGAACATGCTTTTATCTAAATTGCTCCAATGTTGCTCTGGCAAGAGGTTTACGGTTGTTGTCCTGTTGGAAAATGAACCTCCACCAAGTAGCCCATTTATAGTCTATATATGGACTATAAATGTCTCTAGCAAATCCTTACAGTGCCTCCCTCCACAGGATTTGCTGCACTGAAGCCTCCTCCACTCCATGCACCTTGCAGTTGTTTTCCAGCAGCAGAAGGCCAAAGACAGCCTGGTAAATCCCGGTTCCTTGTTCGATGCATCTTCTATACTGGATCTGATTGTACCCAATCTCTAATGTTTGGCCGTCACGTATGTAATGTGCTAAGTTGACCTTGACGGAAGCTACGCTGTGAAGCTGTGGGCACTGTGAACAACCCCCCCCCCCCCACTGTACAAAGAGAAGCATCAAGCTGGACATCTTTTCCAGCAATAAAATATCCTAAACATTCCTCTGGCTCCGATTTTAAATCGATCAACATTTGGAAGCGTGGCCAGCACGGACTGAATGATGTCATTCACCTCCTCTGCTGCCGTTGCCAAACTACAACAGACAGATTACAGTTCTGAACCAGCACAGAGAACACTGACGTCATCCTTTACAATTCCTCCTTCTGCTGGAGAAATTTCAGACGAAGCAAAGCCTGAAGTGAGTCCTGCAGGGTTTTGAACAGGGAACCTCAAGGTCTGTGGCCAACTTACTGTACCACCAGAGCCGCTTTGCATCTTCTCGGCCCCTGAACCCCTCATCCTCAGGGCGATGGGTAAAGTTGTTGTTTTTTTGTTTTTTTTAATCAACACAATGGCTTTTGTTTTACATCAAGCAAAATTTTGGATCACCTTCTTCCATGTTTGTTGCATTCCTGTCAGGTCCTGAGGCAAACTAGAAAATGAAGCTTGTTGTTGCTGTCGTTGGACAATCTTTTTTTCATAGCATTGCTTGGTCTTCATCATGCTGCAACCTAGTGCTTACTAATGAGGTGTTTGCAACTGGTTGCTCTGATCAGCATGGTTTCGTTTTTTGTTGTTGTTTTTTTTATGTTTATCCAACTTTCTCTTCCATCTGCTTAAGCTTCGCTTTTGGTTTCCATTCTGGCTGTTCTTACATGTTACACAGGTAGCACTCAGTGTATCAGAGATCCTCTTGTTTGGGCTATAAACGTCTCTTGGCTTGCAGGATCAGCCGTGGATATGAACGAGGTGAGAATAAAACATTAAGCTGGCAGACCTTCAAGAAAAAAAACAGAAAAAAAAGAGATCCCATAATAAATAGGGAGAAAAAAAAGTAGCAGCAGCCGCACAAGTAGCTTTGGGATTACAGTTGTTAATATAAGCTTTATGGGCAGCGAAGGAAGCAGCCCTCGGTGACTTACAGTGGAGCAAACCAAGCCGTGTTGCTGCCAGTAAAACACGGGGGACGTGTACAGGAGGCAGATTACAAACCTTCCTCCCAGCTCCGGTCATCATTTAAACCCACTTCAGCGTCTCGTGAGGTTCGGTCCAAACGGTGCCAAGCATGCGATCGCATTAAGAAGGGACACTATATAGACTTAGGAGATATTACGGAGGAGTGAGCAAAAGCGCCATCACGCTGCTGGTAATTGCTTTAATGAACGTCCCCTGTGTGTGTGCGTGTGTGTGTGTGTGAGGGACTTTATAATGGTGACATATATATGTATACGTGGGCTCCTGTTTTTATGGATTTCTGGGTGGTGCCTCGGTGTTAGTGCTGCACCTCCATCACGCTGACAGCGTCAGCTCATATTGTTTCAGCCTCGTTCGGTACAGTTAAGCTACAGCCGCTGCAGACTCCACTCTGAGCCGCGCGGAGGAAGAAGAATACGAGGGGAAGCTTTCCTTCCTCCTCCTCCTCCTCCTCCTCCTCCTCCTCCTCCTCCTCTATCTCTGCTTCTATCCACTTCCTGGAACTTGCCAATGCAATCGGATTTTGTGTTTGTCTGTGTGTGCCTGGCTTCTCTCAGAGCTCCCTGGCACTTTTTGCTCCTCTCTCTCTCTCTCTTTTTACGGCCCTCCTTGGCTCCTCTCTGCATCCTAATAGCGTGATAATGCAGCCGGTGTGGCTCACATCTACAACGTGCGCGCGCAGTGACAATAGAACCCCTCCGGCTCGCTCCTGGCCGCATATTGGTGGTCTGTTTTGATTTTTTTTTTTTTTTTTGTGTGTGTGCGATTCTTGGGTTTTCCTTACAGTTTGTGTTTGGATAAGAGTGCCAGTGGAGGTAGGAGAGTGGGGAGTGGATGGGCGGTGGATGGAGAGACGGACTGTTCATTGTTTACCATTATTGATTGGGCTCTCTCCATCTCCCTTTCTCTGCTGCGTCTGTGGCTGCTGTCTGTATCCTGCTCTTGTCCCCTCAATCTGGACCCTCCTTTACACCTCACCCTCTGCACACTTATCGCTGCACCCATTTGCCCCACGCTGTTCCCTCTGCATCTGCTAGTTGGGGGTGGTGGAGGAGTTGCAGAGGGGGCGGCGGCCGAGTAATGGCCGGCACAAACGGCCTAATAACATTACAGCTGCCATGAGAGCGGGGAGGGGTCAGGAAGGGTGAAGCAAAGGGGAATGGGGAGGGTGGTGAGGCGTACGTATGAATTGCAAGGGGTTTGAGGGGGTTTTGGTGTGTGTGTGTGTGGGGGGAGAGGGTGGTTGTGGGAGAGGCAGGGGGGCAGGGCAGGTGCATCACTAATGGCTTTTTAAAAAGGTTACAGCATGTTGCTCCCTCTTCATAATGGGGCCCTGGCTGTGCTGGAAATGCAATTTCCGGGAAAGATAATGCAAGTAGTGTAAGGGCTGGTGGTGTGTATGTGGAGGGAGAAAGAGGGGGGGGGGGGGGGAGGCATGGGCGTTTGGTGTGTACCTAGTGCTTATGTTCAAGCAAAAGAGAAAAAGAAGAAAGAGAGAGGAATCTGGAGAAAGCATTGTGGGGGGGGG
>NW_015115243.1:19480-42179 GCF_001443285.1 Poecilia latipinna | reverse complement strand
GGGGGGGTGGAAATACACAGAGAGGAGGGGAAAGTAGAGGAGTGTAAAACCAGAAGGCAGAGTGAGCGGCGGGGGGAAGAAACGGTTGCAGATGTGGAGGGGCTATCAGTCTGGTGTGTGAGCGCATCAATACTTAATGAAGACATTATCTGCGGCCACTGCAGCCATGTATCTAAACAAACATTATCCCTCAACCTTTCAGCATCCGGCACGCTTGGTTAAAGCCAAGTAGACTAATTAACCTCTGCTCACCGCTGGATATGAGGCTCAACTTTTGCCTGATTGAATCCTCCCGACTTTTCAGAGGGCATCGGTAATTGCTAGTCGTGTTCAGGATTGGTCGGGGTGGAGGGTGGAGGTGGGATGTGGGGATCGTGGGGGGGAGGGGGCTGAAGTGTGTAAGTTAGGGTTCTTGTCCGTGTCCAGCGGCCGTAGTAACGCTTTCAATTTATTTCACACCTTCTGCACAGAACATGAAAACGATACCTCGCAGTTTTTTGTCTAATTTCATTGTGTGAGGTCTGTTGTTCTGCCTGAACAATTATGATTTAACTACATTAATAAAAGGCTGGCAGCATATTTTCTCACACTACAACCACAAACTTTGGTGTTTTTTCAGTAGGCTTTCACATAATGGACCAACTCAGAGCAGTTTCTAATTAGGCATAAAAGATTCATTTAGATATTTGCTTACAATTAAAAATGTAAAAAGAGTGTCTTTGTGATTAGCTATCTTTAGCCTGATACCCCCAAATAAACTCAGTGGAACCATTTGCCTTCAGAAGTCATCTAGCACATATAAATCCAGCTGTTCTGTGAACAGAGGTTTGTTAGGGTTCATCCCCACCTGCCCTGCTTAGTCCGATTTAATCAAACTCTAGTTTGTTTGCCTAGAATGTCCGGTTTGTTTCGACCAGCTAACTCTCCTCCGCCTACAAACCTTGGTCTCAGTTTGATTGAAGTGAACTCTGGTGTGGTTCGAATGCAAATGTGAATGCCAAGCGGACTGGAGACAACTCCAAAAGCAGGAAGCAGAAAGTACAACCGAAGCCAACGTGTTAATCTGCCACTGTTGGAACAAAAGGCTCAATCTTGTCAAAAAACGTGAAATCCTACAACAGCTAAAATTTGACCCCACTCTATTTTCAGTTCCACGTCTTGAAGACGGAAGTTGCGCTCAGTGTCTTCTTCAGATGTTTTTTCTGTTTTCCCTTCAGTGGTTCTCGGTGGAGCGCCACCACAGGCGAGGAGGGTGAACAGGTTTTTCATGAGCAAAGAAAAAACCCAGAAAAAGTAAGTGGAGACGTCTGGCCAACTTACTCAAGCCTCTGCAACAAGATGATCCAAAGTGGATAGATTTTTGGTACCTAAAGCTACAGTGAGCGACAAGACAGGCTGGGTCAAAAAAAAAAAAAAAGGAGTATGACCATAATTAAAGTTCTAATATATTCCAATGAAATACATTGCAGTTTACAATTGCAATGTGATGAGATGTGAAAAAGTAGGAGGGGTCTGAATACTTTGGCAGGACTCTATGTGTGGCAGCCTGGGTTCCTCTGTGCATTAGTTTCATTATGAAAGGAAAACCCAGAACAACAAATGGAGCAACAGAACTAATAAGTTTTCTCTGCATCTGCTCTGTAGCTTATAGTGTACTGTATACTAATTCAATACCAGCATCTTTCTGCCTCATACACACACACACACACACACACACACACACACACACACCCAGGTACACATCCATTCCTCTGCCTGTTTCACCATGACTCATCCGGCTTGCCTCTCCGCCTTCGGCCCACTTAACCGCGATGATGACATGTGCACCTTCCTCAGAGGAGCCCCTCTGCCGGCTCCACCTGACCTTTGACCCATCGAGGGAAAACCGGGGCTCCTGCATGCAGGCGGAGGGCAAGACCGAACCTGAGATCCAACGGGATTTTGTTGTTGTTTGGTCTTGTTGTCTTTGCTTTCTCTGAGACAAAAAGAAAAAAAGAAAAAAGGGAAGGAGTACGAAAGTCGGCTCGTTCGCTCAGGAACAAGCACATATATCATGGTTAAGATAATGTAAGATTCAAAATGAACCGACCACAAAGGAAATCAATATCCTCCTGAAATAATTATTGTAAAAAGAGATGCAATTGTAGTTTTGGTGCTAGCGCGGCGCGCGGCAGACAGCCCGGCTATTAAATAATGAAACTCATTCTGTAGTTCAATTTTAATGAAGAAAATGACATTTCAGTTTCTTTCCCCTTCATTATATGAGTATTAGAAACAGCTTGTAGAGGCACACTCAGCCCCTCTCTCTGAAGCAATTTTAAAATGAAAAATGCCTCGCAGTGCTTTAATCCCTCTCTCCATATTCACCTGATTCAGATTCAGAACAACGCCGCTTCATTTCTTTTCCATAAAAATCACGCCGGCGCTCCGAGTGAAGACGTTTCATGCCTTGTTGTGTGAGTTTCAGAAGGAGATGTCTGACATTGACACAACCAAGAGAAGGAGACGCACAGCGCTTTAACTGGACTACAGCGCAATTATGTGTACATGCAGAGAAGTGATATAAAAAAAAATAGTAATAACCAAAGGCAGAAATCTCTTCTTTTATTGGTTGGAGCTTCTTCGTAATTTTAAGTGACAGTAATGGAAAATTTTCAGCTCATTAAACTTGTGATTTTTTATTTTATTTTTTTTTTTCCAAGGGATGTGTCTTTGGCTGCAGACAAAGCAGATGTCTCTTTTTCCTGGTAGCTCCGCACTCAGAAAAACGCAACTGAATCTGGCTGCAGCAAAATGGCGGCACACAATGGCTGGCAAAACTATTCACACCCAGTGAATTCGTATCCTGTGACAAAAACGCAGACAGTGAATATAAGTGGGAAGTGGAAGGAAAACGATCCGTGTGTTTTCAATGTTTTATTTTGCAAATAAGAGTCTGAAAGATGTGACATATTTTCTTTTTCTTCAGACAAAAGTCAGATGTACATTTGAAGCTGCAAGTGTTTTGGAGTTTGATTGATTGAAGGTTGTTTTCTAGGGAGCATTCACACCAGGCCTCTTAGTCCACTTTAATCAAACTCTTGTTTGTTTGGGAAGGTCTGAACTCAGATGCGGTCCAATAAAACAAACTCTGGTTCGCCTAAAAATCTTGGTTTTGCTTCTGTTGAGGTGAAATCTGGGGCGGTTTGAATGTCAACCAGACCAGAGACCGCGTCAAAAGCAGGAAGCATAAAATAGCGCTGGGGATTCAGGGTAAATACAACCAAAACAAATGTGTTTGTCCAGCGCTAGTGGAAGAAGTGGCTGGTGGTCTCCTGCCAAGGACAAAGCCCAGGTATCAGCTCGGCTAATGGTGACCTCTGGTACGGTTAGAATGCATATGTGAATGCCAAGTGGACTGTAGCGCCGGGCATTTTGGGTTAATACAACCAAAACAAACCCCTGTGTCGCCAGCACTAGCAGGAGAAATGTCTCGTGTTCCTTAGCCAAGGACAAAAGAGAAATCCTACAACCACTAAAAGCTGACCGTTTTGTGACAAAGGAAGTTGCGATCAGTGTTGTCTTCAGTGGTTTTCATGTTGTTTCCTTCAGTGGTTCTTGGTGCAGCGCCCCCACAGGCGAGGAGGGAAACAGGTGAGAAAAAAAAAAAAGCCCCCAGAAAGAGTAACGTCATCAAGCCTATGCAGCAAAATGATGCAAAATAGGTTTTAGTACCTAAAGTAAAGGTGAATGAGGAGACAAAGTCTGGGTTAAACAAAAATAATGAAGAATGAAGTAAGGCCATCATTATTTAAAGTTTGTATTTTTGTGGGCTGCGTCTGAAGATGCTCCACTGCCAAGTTTTCAGGTGTGAAAACAGCTTAATACAGGCAACAAGTTCAAGTTAAACAGGTAATGAGTAGACTGTGGAGGGTAGCAGGACTTCCTCAGGAGGAACTAACAGGCCCCGTCTTGCTGGTCGGTAGGTTATCTAATACAGATTTCTACAATAAAATACAAATCAATTAATCAAAAATCAAAACGATTTTCTGGATTTTTAATCGTTTTAAATTCTTTGTCTCACAGTTATGTACCTACAATGAAAATAACAAACCTCCCCAAACTTGAAAAATCTGAAATGTATCAAATAATTTTTTCACCTCTGTAGAGACTGAACTTTCTTCTTCGTAAAGTAACTCAAGTTTAATCTGATTATATGAAGAGAGTCTGTCATTTTCAAGCCTTTCAACAGATTCACAGCAGGATTTACATCCACACCGATATCAAGCTCCATCATTCTGACCATCAGCTATGACCAATCCAATCATCTATTCAAAATCCACTGGACTCGGTGCTGGATCAAACATGTTCAATTATTTACTTCTTTATTTATTTTACCTTTTCCTTATCAGGTGACATGTTTGAAAAGCAGCTTTTCACAGACCAGGCAGGCTGCCATGTTCTCTCCAGACCTGAAAGCTTTAGATGTGATAGAAAATTTAACGATACAGACTGCAGCAAAGTGGCTCTGCAAATAACAAATCTTAGGTAAAAATGTCACATCATTTCAAACCAGATAAAACTGTACAAATACATAACGTTAACAAACATATTCCCGTGTGATTTCAAATTTGTATATTGTTTAGTGGAAACATTGTCATTGCAAAATTGCGATTTTTCGACATTAGCGGAATGTAGACGAAGATTGGAGCACATTTGTAATGGAAGCTACTGACTCAGTCTTGACCAGATGTTCAAATTTCTCAAAATTTGTCTGTGCTAAGTTCCTAACACGATCGTTGGCTTTCTGCTTTGATTGATGAAGCTACTATGAAATTCTGCCTCACAGAGCAGCCCTTCCCCTTGGCTCCCTCATTCTGCTCCTTCAGACTAGCCAGCAGCAATTAGCAAACACCTTGTGGAACTGGGCTCATTATAGGAGCTACTTCTCAGTGAAGTAGCTCACTTCTTCTATCTAAACATTGTTAGATAGAAGAGCCATGTTTTGGCGAGTTTCAGAAAGAGTAGGAGTTTCTTAAAGAGACAGAGGCCCAATTTGAAGGTGTTAATTTACAAAGTAAATTTTCTTTTAAGCTGTATTTGATGCCTGCAGCATTTTTTACAACCGATGAAGTAAACACAGTGACTTAATTGTACTGTTAGATGGCACTGCACCTGGAACACATCACACTGCCCCTTTAATATTCATTGACTAACGGTTTGAGAACAGCAGCGTCTGCTCAAAGAATGAGAAAAATGTTTCATATCGATAAGCATGAAGTCTGATCATGCAATAAATACATGTGAAATGTGTTTTTATTATTTTTACTGAAACAAAATCACTGGGAAGAAAAACCTAGTTTTTTTCCAAATGTTTGACTCGTATTCTATGACTCATTTCCTCTCTACTTCAAAACTGTGCACCACTCTGTTCTGTCTCACAAAATTCCACTAAAACTGACCTTTTCTGTCATAAAGATGTGAGTAAAACCACTGCAAAGCCACAGCTCTGTTTGCTGCGTGATGGTCAAACTTCTCACATTTAGACTAAAATAATCCAAAAGTGTTCTGTTTGACAATGAAGCGAACAAAAACCTCCCACGCAGATACGACTGGGACGTAGAGATGAGGAAGAGGGTGGAATTAAAATCCGAAACAAGTTTTTTTTTTTTTTTTGGACAACACTGCAGGTGCATCACGCTCGAATCTCGAATAATTGAGTTGGCCGCAATTAGACAGCCGTACTCTTTGCGTTTACTTATACCTTTAAGTCGTTTCACAGACAAAAATCCCTAAAATCAGTCAGAGGTGCTCTGTGCAAATCAGGCATGCGGCATAAAGGTTGTAAAGCCACTTATGCGTGTGTAATTCCTCCAATAATCTGTGACATTAAGAGGACGAATCTTCCCTTCGCCAATTAGCACACACAGGTGCAGGCCTCATCAGCCGCCATCTGATTGTTCCTCCCGCTTCAGGAGGCTGAAAGGGAAGCTGGAAAATGCCTCTGCCTGCTTCCTGTGTGCAACTTGCGTCGCCATCTTGTGGATTTCGCCAGTAAATGCGCAACGCTGCCACGTGGGCGGTGTTAAATGTTTCTAACAAGAGCAAGTTGAAAGTAGGAATCAACGATTCTGATGCAATTCACGTCTCCCTGTTTGGTTTTAAAGAAATTTTTACAATTAAAAGTCAGAGAACCGTAACTCTATCCGCCTGAGAGTAAGCAGAGAAGTCAGTTTTAGAACTTGAAGGTATTTTCCAAATGCCGTTTGTATCAAATATGACATGTTACACATGAGTATTTTTCACCTTTGAACTTTGTGCTTCTTCTTGTTGACTCATGGATTCTGACTTTAACTGAGGAATGTAGAGCTGTGCATGCTGTTCTGACTTTTTACTTTTTTTAGTAATTTTGTTGGGTCGGCCATTCCTGGGAAGGTTCACCACATCGTCATGTTTCTTTGTTTGCAATCTCAAAGCCGTACAAATGTCTTTTTTATCGTTTTCCATATTGTGATAAAAGTTTGTTTTGATCAAATTATATAACCAAGATTATAATGCTAGTGCATATTAATGCTGCCTTTGCTAGAAGAGATAAAAGAAAAACAATCCTTACCAGAAGATAAGAGCATTTGGTTTGTGAAGTGTCTGTCGTTTAATCGACTTGGTTGTGAAGTCAACCAACAGCCATGAGACTCTTCTGTTATTTTCGGGGTCAGAAGCTCAAAAATTTTGAATCAAAACCATTTAAATGCGACAATAAACACAAAAGCAGAAGAAACAGATCAAATCCTTCTTATAGACGTTGATGTCTCCACTCAATGTAAAACTAAGCAGACATGATGACCGCACACCATGCCGTGTGGAGAGACAGACAGCTCCGTCCATAAATCACTAACAGACTCCGCAGACTGACTCAGGCCCCGTTTCTTATCGCAATATCCATTTATTGTTCTCTTCACACAAATCATTACAAAAACAGAAGGTTTGCAGCGACGGGATCAAAGGAAACGTAGCCGTCCCTCAGAGCTGCGGATCTGAAGGAGACGAGTGGGGCTTTTTCATTTTGTTTTGTTCACATATCAGTCAACCTCGGCGTGTTTTGTTCTTTGATTTCTAACGAGTTCGTCGAAGAGTTTACAGGGGAAGCGGAGCGGCGCGGCTGACAAGCTGAACAAAAAGAGAAATCTGCATCTTCATGAAGGCCGTTTGACTTCTGGGGTGCAGCCGTTTGAACCTCTTTAGCGGCGCCAACACGGTGCTCACACGGCGAACACCGACGGCACATCTGAAGATCGACAGAGGAGCTGCTCACACGCTGAACTCAAACGCGGAACGTATACCCACCTAGAGTTATTACACGTCTCCATGGAGATTATTTTAAGGCATTTCTGCTTCAGTGGGGCATGGCAGAGGAAAAATAAGGACAGAAAATACAGACACGGCAGAGGGAGAAAACATCTGACCAAACTTCACATCTGGACTTTGGAGGATTATTTTTTCATTTCGGCTCAGACAAGCAGGTAAATATCAGCAGAGGGAAAGAGTCTGGAAAGTTTGCCTTGTGGATGGTTGTCTGTTAAAAGACCGAAAAGAGACAACACTGATTTAGAAAGCTTTTGTTTTCTATGAGCTTAAGCTTCTGAATACCATCAGCTGACAGGCAATAGCTGTGTTTCCATTACAAATGTGCGCAAAACTTTATCAATACTTCTCTAATGTAAACTGTTCCACAATTTCTCAATTGGAATGTTTTCATTAGATAGGAAATGCAGTTAAAATCACATGTGAATAAAATTGTTCAACTAATAAGTGATTAAAAAACCGCTGCACCACCATCCTCCAACTACTTCCTGTCATCATCTTCTTCATGGTTTGTGCCAGTGGCAACATCTGGTTGTTGATCATGTGACTTGTGTGATGTGAAAAAAGTGTTTCCATCACAGTTTTGCAAAATAAACCAATTTCAACACAGCCAAAAACCCCGCCTCATCCTAGCTTCAGAACTTCTAATACAAAAATGATTTTTTTTTTTCAAAATTGTCATGTTTCCATTAAGCTAGCTTATTTTCATGATTCCAATTCACGAAATCTTAAGGTTAACGCATATGCAGTTTCTGTCATAAATGAAAACATAAAAACATTATATCACATTTGAAAAAAATTAAAAAATGGCCACAAAAACCACAATTGGTTAACATTGGCATGTTTCCGTTGAGCAAATTTATTTTGATATGTCAAATTGCGCAATTATTTGGCAAATGGAAAAACAGCTAATGATGCATGTTTTGCTTCTAACTGAGAAATTCCTACAGCTGTTTTGTACCGAAGAGATTTACATTCACAATAAATCATGTGTGAAGTTGACATGTTCATGATACTCACCGCTAACCTGGTAGCATAATCGTCAAAGCCATATTTTGGACGGGAAGAAAAAGGAGTTTTGGACGCTAACAAGTGTTCTGATAGGCTGAGGTGATGGAGCAGTTTGAGGAGATCAATATTACATAGATAACTCAATTTGAACTAAACATAACTTCAGGCAATTATGCTATGAGGTTAACATCATGTAAAAGTAGGGCTGAAGTAAAACCATGTGTTTGATCAGTAACTTTAAATGGGACTTTAAAACTGAAAAAGTTTGCAGTTTACAGTCATGAAAACAGAAAATTTGTTTGCTAGCACAGTCATAGACACATCTAAGTACACCCCCAGGATTCACTAGCATGTAGCACTGCTTTTAGCATCAAAATGTCCCTCAATGTGTTTACATAATATAGCCCATATTATCCTAGAGGAAAACTTTCCATAAAGTTTGTTGAAAAGAATGACAAATTGAAATGGCAAGAACTAAAGATTTGAAACTAAAAACTTATTTATACCAGAAATAAAATATTTGAAACAAAAAAGTTTAAAACTGAAAAATGTTCATAACTACTTTTCAGATTCAGTCTTTTTTTTTTTTTTGCAGTTTCAAAACTTTATTTTCAGTTTAAAAACATTTTATTTCCAATTTCAATTATTATTATAATTTTTTTTAAGAAACTTTAAATCTCATGGAAGCTGCCAGGGTGTACTTAGATTTAGCCAGAACAATTTAACAGTTTGATCCCACAGAAACTCACAGGAGACTCTCCCATTGGTTAGTTATAGAATCCACGTTCTCCATCAAAATAAATAAAAAAAAAATCCACACAATTTAACCCAATTTCAACATTAGGTGAAATTAGTAAAAATTCTGCTGTTAAGTACAAAAATGTCTCTATTTACAGTATCATACAAAGAAGATTCAGGGTTAGAAAGTGTGTGCTGCGGGATGCGGGTATGACAACACCTAAATATGCTTTTGTGTGCTTTAGAGTTCAGTGAAGTGTTGGCATCCCTTAAACTCCTTAACATTTCATCAAACCGCCAAATAAAAATGCATTTTATTAGTTAGCTTACATGATGGACCAAAACTAAGTTATGCATATTTGTGACGTGGAGGGAAAATGATACTTGAATGAAAATCTTAAAAGTGTGGAGCGCATTTGTATTCATTCTCTTTCTTGCCTGCCCAAGGCAGAACTTTCTAAAACCACCATTCAGTGGATACGTCGAGCGTTTCGCAATGCGGTCCACCAGCTCTGAACAGCTTGGAATAATGAAGAGGATTTTGGTCTAGACTTTGACTAGGCCATTTTTAAATGCTTTGATATAAATCATTGCCAGATATCGAGTCACCCTCCTTTAATTTTTGAATGACAACCTGAACAGTTTAGTAAAGCAGGTGGACTGAATTAGCTCCAATCACTAAAGAAACTGATTACACTGGATTTATTTTTAATCAGTCAGAATAAAGGGGGTAGATATAAATTTTTAATTGTTTAATTTTGATAAGTATTTCCTTTCCGATGCATTGTGTTGGCCTATCATCAATAA
The DNA here is from genome assembly GCF_001443285.1 of Poecilia latipinna. NCBI lineage: Eukaryota > Metazoa > Chordata > Actinopteri > Cyprinodontiformes > Poeciliidae > Poecilia > Poecilia latipinna. The sequence goes on along the minus strand of NW_015115243.1, from coordinate 32,282 downwards.
AATCCTAATAAAATACATTTATATAATGTGACAACATTAGATTTTTTTTTCTTTTGTTCCTTAGTGTGTTTATGCACGTGCCATCCAGCAGGGGGAAACCTTTCATAGCACAATGACGGCACCGTGTCTGGGAGGGGAGCTGAATGGAGACGAAGAGGCAGAGTGTGCAAATCAAATTCAGCAAAACTGTCTCACCGCATGTGGCGCTTGTGGCATCTACATCTTATATACAAGATCAGTGAACATAAAGTCTTCAGAATCAGTCAGAAGAGACACTACAGGGGCAATCAAAAGAGAAAAAAAGGTTGTTTTTTTTGTTGTTTTTTTCCTGGGAAAACGATGTTCCAAATCCAGCGGAACAACGACCAAACAAGAATCTCAGAGAGCATGTAGGAACAACAACAACAACAACAACAAAAAACATGAATTTGGCTGCAGTCAGAACTCTGATACTTTTTCCATTAGAATTTGGTAAAATTTCACCCGTCTCAGGGTGGAAAAAAAGCTCTAAAGAAGACAAGCGTCTGAAAGGTTCTGTGCTTTTTTCTCCTGTCTACTTTGGTTGGTTGTTTCTGCCGAGTGTGATTTGCTCGAGGTGGACCACATGCAGTACAGAGCGACCACCCAAATGTCAGAAGCGTGTTCGATAAGATGAGCAGGAAGACAAAAAAACAAAAAAAACATGTGTGCTTACAGCTGCGTTTCCATTGCAAACGTACACAAAACGTTGCAAATGTTCCGCTAATGTCAAGCAAAATTGCACTTGCAATGTTTCAGTTCCAACTGCTTCCCGTTGTCTTCGTCATGGTTTGAGCCAATGATGACATCCTGTTGATCATGACTTGAACGATACGAAAAAAAGTATTTTGCAGTTTTGCGAATTAAACTAGTTTTAAAATATCCACACAAAAAAAAACACCTCATTTTAGTGCCAAAACATTTTGAAAAACGAGTTTTTTTAAAATTAGCATGTTTCCATTAAGCAAATGTATTTTGACGTTAGCAGGGTAAAGAGGTCGCTATTACGCAGATATCTCAATTTGGCCTAAATATGACTTTAGGCGATGACGATATTAAAAGTTATAGTGATGAAATACCAACACGTATTAAGCTGTTAAACAATTAAGAACCTAAAATGGGACTTTAAAATCAAAAACATTTGCGGTATACTGTTATGAAGAAATAAAATTCATTTGATTGCTAACATAGTCATGGACAAATCTAAGTATACCCCATGATTCACTAGCATGTAGCGCCGCTTTCATCGAAAAATTAGTTTTTCAGAAATGTCAAATTGAGCAATTATGTGGTTAATGGAAACGCAGCTAGTGATTATTTTGAGTGTGTGGCTTGGTAAATAGGTGTTTTTAACAGAGTTTGACACATTGCCTGCAGCGAGTGTCTTTGGTCCAATGTGGCGGAGGTCATCCCCCCAGTTCTGGTTGTCAGATCCCGCCTCCTGTTCCACAGGTGTGAACTTAGCGGTACAAAACTCTCTTAAGTCAAAGCCGGAGAAATCCATTGCGACTGATTCGATACAAAAGAACGTAAAAATGAATCACTCAAGAGAGATGGGTGACTCTCTGCTGATTGTTCACAGTATTTTAAGAAGAAAGAAGTCTGAAATAGTTTGCCTATCGGTTCCCCGGCATTTAAGGAAGTCTATGGGGCGTGGAGGGGGAGGGGTTAATGTCCGCTGGGTCTAGACCTGCGTGGAATAGGAGCGATGCAGCATGGTGCTCCGACCCGACCCGTGGGCCGCGCAGTGTGGCGAGTGCTGCTGCTCCGGCTGGTCTAGACTTCGCTGGAAATGGAGCGAGACGGTACGAGGACATCGGGGGTGGCGGGGAACCGATAGGGCTGATGGTCATGTGATCTCTGTGAACGGAGAGTCCCGCGGAGTCTGCAGGGGTAGAGAGAGGAGTGAGAAGGAGAGAGAGGAAGAGGGGTGAGGGGGAGAAGAAGGAAAAGAAGAAGAAGGCGAAGGGGACAGAGGGGCGGGGTGGAGAGAAGAATAATCCAGTGCAATGTGTCGGATGAACTGATTGTTTAGGATTGGGGGTGATGGGGAGAGAGAGAGGATGTGCGAACAGAAATAAGACAGAGATAGTGGAGGGATGACGGTAACAAAAAGGGGGTTCAGGTTTGGTTAGAATGGCTGGATGTAGGCGTTGAAAGGTGGCGGGGAGGCAGAGAGTGCAGGGTGCTGGAGGGGAGTGAAAGATCGAGAGGAGGAAGACAAAGTGGGGAGACAGAGGAAAGAGAACCTGTCAGGCGAGGGTTAGTGACGGAGACGGACCAACAGAGGACGGAAGACATCAACACGGCTACTGGGCCGCACCCCCGCTGAGAATCGCTTTAGGACATGCAGCACTTTTTTTAGGAGAATATAAAACTTTATGGGGCAGTCAGGACTGCTGCTGTCGCTCTGTCGCTGTGTTTTAGACAATCTGATGACTCATGCTGAGGAGATCTCAAGGTCTAACCTGAAACTAGCTGTGTGAAAACTTTGTCACACATTTGTGCAAGAAAAACAAAGAAAGAAACACAACTTCGCAGGCTGTCCAAAGAGGCCAATGCCTAAAAATAAGCTCTTTGAGCTGTATGCACACTGGCGTAATGCAAAAAAAAAAAATTCCATTGCAGTTTAGCAAAAAACAATTTCAATACCACTAAAACACCACCTCACCCTAGCGCATAAACTTTTTAGCGACTGTTTTCCAAAATTGGCGTGTTTCCATTGAGCTTTTTTAGTTTCACTAATAAATATCTGAAAAGTTTTATGTCTTTGTTTTTGTTGGATTGTAATTCAGGGTACATCTTTGCTAGCTTTGCACATCTAGAGGCTCGACCGGGGTTGTAAGCACTGCTAATGAAATGCTTGTGCCTGTGATTATTTTCTGTTTATGCTAACAGAGTACTGAATGTATTTTTAATGGATGACTTAATATTTGTTGCAGAACATGATTAATGAATTATTGAGCAAGCTCATTTGCAATTAATGTAAAGCGGAATTATTTTACCATATGATGTATAGATGGACATTTGAAACGTTACTAGTAACTATGTACTTGATTTGTTCTGCTAATCACTATTTACACTTTTTACTAACCCCATTTATAGGTCAGTTTTCTTGTGCGTGTCTAAACTCCAGAACTGATGCGCAAAGTGTCTTTTTGTTATTTTTGCTAAAAACTTAACTGAAGAAAAAAAAACAGCAGAAGTTTACAAAAATAATAGTGATGCAGTTGGCGGCGTGGTTGTCGAATTTGCTAAGGGGAAGCTAGCTCTTTGAAAACCCCTGGTTATATAGCTAGTTATGCTAATATAATGATCCATTCTCTGTCTGTCTTATGTAGAAAACTCCACTATGCCCTTTTCAGATGCCCGCTTAAGTGTGCACAGATTTAAAGGATTCACTCGGGTGTTTCAGCTGGGAACATGGGCCGCATGCACACTCATTTTGATACAGGGCAGGAAAAAAAAGGAGGATAACAGATCCAGTTAAGAGACAAGGGGTGTTTATCTCAGCCATTTGGTGGGCACAGTTGTGCTTTACACCCAACCCCGCCCCTTACCTGAGGGCCACTTAACTTTTCAAGTGGACTTTCCACACAAGGCAGTGTCACCATGGGCATGCCCAGCATGGATTCAGGACGTTGGGGTCGCAGCGGAGGCGGGCTTGGCTGAAACTGTTGGAAGTTGTTAATGACACAAGTTACCTGGAATGGAAGAGAAAAATCATGAGGGGGGGAAATATATCTAAAATACAACGAAGCTGCAGTCTTGGAGATTATCTTTGATTAGTCATCTTTAAAAGGCAATGCTGAAAAATGAACTTTTCATTTCAGAATAAAGCTACAGTACATGCTTCTCAACAAACAAAAGTGGGTAAATATACTGTATTATGTGGTGCTGGTAAGTATGGCTTATTTAAAGCAACCTATATGTCAAAGTTCACCATAAAAAGGCAACCTAAGACTAAATTTGACTTTGACCCCAGCAAAGATTGTGCTAGCAGTGGAAAACACTGATGCTGAATACCTGGCTAGCTTGGAAGGTAACCGGGGAGCAAGCTAGATAGAGAGATAGCAAGGAAGCAAGCTAGCTAGCAAGACAGCTATTAAAGTAGCTGGATAGCAACTTTACTAGCTAGAAAGATAACCAGATAGATTCACATTTAAAGTATTTCTTATCATTTAATTAATACAATTACCACATTGTTGTGTTAGTCATATCACAAAAACTTCCAATCAAACTGAAAACATTTAAAAACCTACATTGTGAGTATTTCACGAGAAAATAAGACAAGGGGTAAAAAAAATGCATTCATGCTTTTAGACTCACCAAGAACACAGCGATGGCGCCACCGGTGAAGAATCCAGCCAGCACGTCGGCCCAGTGGTTGCGGTACTCAGCGACCCTCACCACTCCCACCAGCACGGCCAGGCACAGCAGAGTGAGGCTGATGGTGGGCTTGGTGAGCCGGGTGCCTTTGGTTTTAAACACCAATGTCACATACATCTGCAGAGAGCCGGTCAAAAGGGAAAGCACAGTATACAGAAGCACAAGGCAGTGACAAAAATTGCATGTTCCATGGCTAATTTTCGATACTTTGACAGATTTTTCAAATAGCAAGGAAATGTTTCTTCTTATATAACCAAGGCATTCCAGGGAACCTCACTTGGAACAAATTCATAACTAGCTGTTCTTACGACCAGCAGCATGCACCGACCTACCACAGTGTACAAGGCAGAGTACACGCTGAGCGCTGCGTCCTTAGACGGGAAGGATTTACGCGCAGACATGACAATCAGCGGGTTGCCCGTGCAGGCGCGGCGCTCGGTGATGTACTGCATGGTCGACTGGCAGCCCAACGCTGTGTAGTTTGGTCGGCAGGCGGACAGGAAATGAGGCGTCTGGTTTCCTGTCACCACCTGGCCGGCGTTGGCGAAAATGGCAGTGGTGAACAAGCCGAAGGCGTATACTCCTGGGTGCAAGAGGAGCAGTGGGGAGCGGGAAACGTTAGTGGATACGGTGATAAGATCTTAAAGATTTTATCTTTGCATATGGGAGAAGAAATGAAAGTACGATAAATATTGGAGATTAGTATCAAATCTTGTACACATGCCTTGAGAAAAAACAGGATACTCCCCCCCACCCCATCCCCTCTCCTCAAAATAGCGCTAACACTTTATTATCAGCCAAGGTGTGAAATCGTCGCAGGAGTCTTCACCTCAGCTGATTCATTTCAAGATGCAAACTTGCAAGCTGCTTAATATTCATGAAAGTCTCCCTGCAGGGATCCTGAATGTTCTACCTTCAACATCACAGCCCATTTAATAGTCCAATTAACAGCTTCATGTACCAGGACTGGATGACAAACTGAAGTGTTGTGGCTATGTCTGTCATGATGGCCTGACTTGTTTCCTGATCTTTTTCATTCATCCTCAAGCCTCAATGAGACACAGTACAGCTTTCACAAGAAGATAAGCTCACTGTAAGACTGATTCCTGTATTGCCATGTACACTAATAGCTTGAAAAATGCCGTTTATGCAATGCAAATGTGAGGAAATTTCAGGGATTCTGTGGTACGTTCATGGATCAAGAGTATAGGACTCACAGTGTCCTGCTGCATCAATACAGGGTACATTACTTTTACTGTGGCACCATTCTCTTGTTTATTTTTTGTTTAATTCATAAAAGATAAACTGCCATAAAATTAAAATGTTCTATGCAGGCCTTGCATGTGGAAAAATCACCTTTAGAAGACTATTTCAGAAAGTAGGCCTAGCTGTCAGTTTCACTTTCAGTTTCAAGCATTAAGCAGGCGGAGGTGAGAGAATCCTCTCCAGTGTAAGCAGCTTAACAGAGTGAGATTGAAGAATACTCTTAAGTCATTTATTGCAATATTTGAGTTACAAAATACTAGCTGTGAAAAAAACTAAACAAATCTCTATGTCAGCTTTATGACAATCAAGAAAATCTGAATTATTACCAAACAATGACAATGCAGCTGTACAGAGTGCAGACTGCATTTCATTAGCCACTGATGAATCCACAGATGTGAGAAACATTGCCGAACGTTTGTGCACATTAGATGTTTTTTCATCCATACTACCCACAAAATCTTACAAGGGCTGTTTTTATATTAATAAATGAAAATATAAAAGTTTTTAATTCACATTTAAGGTATTACATTAAATAATAACTGAGGATATGGCAATTACTTTGTAATTTTTAAGTTAGCGGAATAACATCACTAGCAATGAAGAAGAAAGACTATGGCCTTCACTGACAGATATTTAGATTTTTATTAACATCATAATAATGTTCGTTTTTTGAAACTGGATGCCACTTACATGAAATATTTTATTAGGTTGCTATGATTCAGCAAGGGTATCTTCAGGGACCTTTGAGAAAAGCAGAACTCGCAGGTACAATGTCTTATGTTGTGTTTGCTGCATCCTCACCTAAGAAGCGTACGATGCGCCTGAGCAGGGGGTTGAAGTAGCAGCAGTCTGCGGTGACTATGGTCTTTTCCTGGGTTCCCTCTGTCTTGGTAAAGAACGCACAAAGTTCCCCAACAAGGATCTGAGCAACACAAGGAGAAACAAAGAAAAGTGTAATATTCATCATGTTGTTGTTTGGTGTATCTGGCAACAATGTTGAAGCTGTGTTGGAGTTTGGGCACTATCGTGGTACAGTTATTTGGAATGAAACATTAATGTTAGATAAGATGTGCACTGCGTTACGTCGCAAATATAATGTTTCTTCTTTAAATGAAATAAGGCTATTTTGGTCAAAACTTACCTCTTTAGTCCTCTTTACAGTACTACAGCATTTCTTCTTCCTTCTTTCAACTACGTAAAGGACAGTTTTGCTGTTTTCATAATTCCAATCTTCACAATTTTTAGGTCAATGAAAACGCAACTTAAAGTTGTGCAAACTGGAATTACGAAAATAGTTTAGCTCATTGGAAACACGGCAATTTCAAAAGACTCACATTTTTTGATTACATTTTTTTTATACTAGCGTGTGGCATTTTTTCAGCTGTATCAAAATACTGCCAAGTTTTATTTCACAAAACTGCAACAGAAACACTTTTTTTCGCATCACACGAGTCACGTGACCAACAACCAGATGTTACTACTCGTTTGACAGCACGGCTGCCTTTTAATGACTTATCATAATTAAAATCACGTGTGATTTTAATTGTTTCTTACGTAATAGAAACACTGCAGTTGCAAAATTGTGTTTCTTCGACATTAGCAGAATATTGACAAAGTTTTGTGCACATTTGCAATGGAAACGCAGCTTGTGAGGCTCATAAGCATGGGGGCCTACAGCCCTCAAACACCTGAGCTTATACCAAATCCCAGGACTCAGTAATGAATAGTTTTCTACAATACAGAGACGCCTCACCTGTAAATTCACTCCGACAATGCGCTCAGCCTGCCGTGAGTGTAGTGGCACCCACTTTATCAGTGATGGTGTTCCATCAGCCTCTCTCTATCTGCACACTTAACATTCTGCTCCATTTGTGCCTGACTCTGGCAATGAGTGAGCCACTAAAATTGCCTGTGTAGTGATTGCAGACGGAAATGAAAGAAGAACAAGGATAGTTAGAGCGAAATGAGGGAAACGACCGTGTTTCCAACCAAAGTCCTGCGCCTTTTCAGCTTTATCATCTGGATCCAGCCATGTTGAAAGTGTTAGCAGCATGCAGGGACCTGGCCAAAGCACCAGTCCTGTGAAGTGCATGCCCAGCCACGTAGTTTCTCCCATTAAAACAACAACGCCCCATTGGGTGCTCCATGGCAACACTCTTAAGCACTAACACAAGCATGAAATCAAAGCTGAGAAGGGTGCGGGGGGTTAAATCAGATATATTAGGGGAATCAGCACACTGAGAGCATTTCTGAGGCAATTAAAAGACAGGATAGGTGGCGTTTCCATGGGGACGGCTGCTTTGCAGTGTCTGAGCCTGAACAAAGCCCACAAAACATCAAATAACACTGATGTACAAGTCACACTGAACATTTAACCTGGATAATGTGAAGAAGCAGAAAGAAAGAGATATTTATGGAAGTTCATCTGCATTACTAGAAATCTCACACCAACACTTAGAACCTCTTTAAATTAATCTTTAACTACAACTCTTTGTTGTTCACAGCAACAGATGTGGCCATTTTAACATGAATACTGCTCAAATTGTTGCATATCTGTCTATACAAAGATACATTATTTCAGGTAAATAACGCTCTAACATTTCCATCCTACACATCTGACGTGTATTTTTGACCCTCTGAACGCGACTCACCACCTCAGTATGTTAAATGCTACAACTCAAACTCTTCTACTTTACTTTTGGATAGTTGAGGTAGAAACTGTTTGACCACTTATGTGCACTGGTGTAAACATTGAGGCTTGTCCATAAGTAAGGAGCACAAAGAAATCAATTTATTTAATGAAGGTGTCAAGAACAAACATCATTCTGAAGTTCACAATTAATTTTCAAAAGAACATAAACATATCATTAGTCTGCAGTTTATTGATTTAAAATACATTTATCTAATTTTATTTAAAAAACTGAGAGATAAGTGACTGCCAGTGTATGAACCCAAAGAGCTCTGCAGAGCTTTTAAAGGTGCAAACTGCAGTAATTATAAAGAGAAAGTTGCTATGGGAACAAGAAAGAAGCACATGCCTGCAGCCAGTTAGACGACAATAGAGGCAGAAAATCTTTGACTCCTTTTCTATTATTATTTATTTAAGATAATTGGAATCCTAACAATGAAAATGTTTCATCAAAGAACAGTGATGAGTGTGAATGCTTCCAAAAATCTGAAAAACAGATGTTTCACCTCCACAGTTTCAAAACCTTTAACATTGTCTGTCATCCCATTCCTCCAGTTTATATTGCTTTTGAAAGAATATATGAGACATTGGATTGAATGTTCTGGTGTTACAAATTGTGTGGTGGTATTTGCCCTCCGCCACATTGATAATTCAGCTCAGTAACAATAAAAAGACTGAACTTCCCTTTCAGTATAAAAGTACAAGGCCAGCAATGTGGAAATACAAAAACAGACAATTGAGACTATCCCTTTTATTTAAAGTAAAATCTGCCTCTCAAACTGCGGTTCCCAGACCACTGAAGGTCCGCGGGCGCCCCCTAGTGGTACTGCATGAAAACGTTTATTTGTCATGACCAATAAGCAAGAACTGTTCGTTTTTAAAGACTTGACTTGCTAATAATGCTCAGCACACATGTCAACGTGTTATTTTTATTTAATTTAAAATGATTTACATAGAATAGATAAAAACATTTGACATTTGAAATATGTGAATAATTTTTATATTTAACGGTGCAAAAAACATTTTTATTTTCCTGCCAAAACAACTCAAGTCTGATTCTAAATTACAAGTCGCCCTAAAATGTTATTAATGCATACAACACTTGTAGTTTATTTCCATGTGTTATATGACATTACTGTAAAACTGAAAATCCACACTTTCAGAATTTTTAGACGACTCAAACCTGAGTTTTGTTGTGGCCAAAACGACTCTGCCATTCTCGTTAGTTAAGAGACCAATATTTTCATTTCAGGTTGTGTAGTTTAAGACGTTATGTTATTGCGAGGGCAATTTTAAGCCAGGTGGCCGGTGAGTGCTTGTTAAATGAGTAAAGTGATCCTCAGCCTGGAACAGATTGAGAAACATTTTGTTAAACAAATACATTTACAACTAGCTATGACTGTTAGCATGAAGTTAAATATCTTCTCATAGATTCCTTACATGGTCATGGTCCATGTATGGGCTGTGGTTCACAGAGCAGCCCACCCCAGCGATTCCCTCAATCAGCTCCTTCAGACTAGCCAGCAGCAACTAGCAAACACCTGGAGGAACTGCACATGTGCTGAGCTCATTATACACTCAACTTCTCAGTGAAACATTGGTAAAAACATTGTTAAAGGATTAATAGAGGAGTCATGTTGTGATGACTTCCCGAGTTTCAGAAAGAGCAGAAGCTTCTTAAAGAGACAGGATCCCAATTTCAAGGCGTTAAATTACAAAGTTAAGTTTCTTTTAAGTCACATTGATATATACAGTATTTTTATAACAACTGAAGGTAACATAGTTATTGAATTATGATACAGAATGCCTGGAAAATACATAATACCGCCTCTTTAAGCATAACAGCTCCCACATACTTAACATTGTGTATATTTTTTAATATTTCTTGGTAATTAAGCACTTTGAGAAATAAAAATGAACAAAACCAACTCCCAAATCCAAAAAACATTTATTTTCCTAGAGAGTTTATATCACAATATTTCCATCTGTATTCAATTCAAGTTTCTAAAAATAAAGCTGAATTAGCAAGTCTTCCATCCATAGTTTTCCCACATTCTGGATAAAACTAAATTACACTTTCAGTAAAACCTTATGAATGAAAGAATTTAATTTCTTTTTTAAGGTTTTATTTCTTTTGAAGAACGGCTTGCTCGCTAAAGAGAAAGGCAGGCTGTTTCAGAACTGGAGGAGGATGAATAATTCATGTGTCTGTTGCGTTCATATAATTCACGTGTTTTATTTGAAGAAGCAGATAGAAATCGAGGACCGACTTTGGACACCCCTGACTTACACCATGCAAGGACTACAAGATTGGGAATGGTGTAAATAAGGACATATAAAAGCATTCAGAAATAGAATAATTGAGAACAGGAGAGAAGAGTAAAGATTTACTCATCATGCATGTAAGAATAGCATCAGTACTATAGAGCCCAATTATAGCCACAGAGAGCTGTGCATATGAGTAACTGGGTCGCTGTTTGTGTCACCATATTACAGAAATGTGTGAATTTCTGCAAATCCGCACATCATGGAGCTACAACAGAAGATGCTACTTTGTCAATGTGTTTAAGGCTGTTTTCCAAACCCGGTGGCAGCTTACTCACCGTGTCGATATTGAGTGTTTTTCCCCGAGTTTGGGAAGCTGTGCGTCACAGATAGCAGGAAATACGTCAATAAAGACCAAATCAGTCAGAGTCCCAGTGCTGCACAGCAAAGGCTGCTTCTGTGTTCCCCTCTGCCAATATCCGACTGTCTTTGTTATACATAGCCATGAAATCAACAATTAAAATCTAAATACGTCAAGGAAGACGATAAATGACAGTGTTATTAGATAAATCTGTGACTAAATCAGATATGTACGGACCAAAAATCTAGACGAGTTCTGATGACTGTTTTTGTGGATATCAATACCAATTTCAGCCAATTGGAGTACTTTGGATTTTGCCTTCTATAGCCAGATTGAAAAAAATCATTTACCACTTCCAATTTGTTGTCCTTTTTGCCACAACTTCATCTATGTGATCTGATACTTTTTCTTTCCTTTTCTTTTACATTAAACTTCTTTATTAGCCCACTAGGGAGCCGAAATATCTGAATACCTCAATGGGAATAATTGACTACTTGGCAAAATAAAAGCCACAAACCTGCTTAATAAAAAGTTTTGAACGTTTTTTGAAATTGTAAATATAGGTTATAAATAAATATGTTAAAATAAAACAAAGATATAGTATCTAAATATTGTCTAATTCCTGTATGTATTGTTTCCATGCTTCTCAGCTCATTCAGCTTATTCCTCCATATATGGAAATAAATGCAAGATATGTACCGGTCCAATCGCATTACACTCATCATGCACTTTAACAAATAGTTTTGTACTCTCAGATTAAAAGTTTCTACATGGTCTGTCAATGTCAAAAACCATGAGGAAGTTTTACTCCTTGTGAAACACTATTGCAAATTTGCCTCAAACACCAAATCTAGCCTGGCTATTGACTTATTATGAAATTTTGTTTGTTTCTCATCTCCCTTCACTGCTTCGTCTGGGATTTCTCCCATTGAGATGGATTTTCCAATAGAATTTCAACCCGACCAATCAGTGAAAAAATGGAGACGGACAATGACTTTGATTTTCTGCCCTGTTTTAGATGTAGAATTTTAACAAAATGTTGACAATGTTGCTGGGTTTTACCAGGCTAGTAGTTGGTAGGACTTATCTTGATAGTCTCATTTGATTTCCAAGTTCATATCTATAGTCCTAAAAACAAAGATAATCAAAAAGATACAATTCTGTGCGTTTCAACGTCAAAAACTACAAAATAGTTTCAGCTACAGTGGGTTAGGTTATTTATTATCTCTATGGACAACAAGTGTTGCCTCTCATTTAATTCTGGTTAGCATTTTACAGCCACTTTAGATGCTTTTGGGGGGCGGGGGGGGGGGGGGGGGGAATGTTTACAGGTTCTTGAAGACCTGCGGGTACTGAGGAACATGCAGCCATTTTGGGAGCGAGGCTGTTGTTTACCTTTGATAATTTCCAAGTATCTGTATAAATAAAACAGGATACAGTTATGATGTAAGCGCTGCTTTCAGCTTCAAGGTTTTACGGATGAACAACAACACATGACATCGTACCCTGAGTCATTATTTATTGAACTAAAGCTGAGCTACAGACCGAGCTGACCCAGAGCCTTTAGGCCGATTACAGAGAAGTCATCAGTTTGATCACGTTTTAGCCCACCAACACCAGCAACAGATGTCGACACTTTAACCAGTGATCCCAATAATTTCTCCAATGAGCTTCATCTGATTACTTCTGGCAGTTTTGGGGGAAATCATGCAACCAGGAAGAAAAACAAACAAACTAAAAAAAAAAAAAAAAAAAAAAAAAAAAAAAAAAAAGGGGGGGGGGGGGGCGCTTCTACAATTCACAAAAAAACCCCT
>NW_015115243.1:14399-16339 GCF_001443285.1 Poecilia latipinna | reverse complement strand
TTTTTTTTTTTCTCGGGCTTTTTGGGGAAAAACTGTAACCAGAAAAAAAAAAAAAAAAAAAAAAAAAAAAAAAAAAAAAAAAAAAAAAAAAAAAAAAAAGGTCGAGACGGGAGCTGCTGCTACATTTAGCAGCAAAACATCTCGGTGACATATTTAGAACGGTTAATCTAATGAAACTAATCTGCGCCGCTGTCTTTAGAGCCATTTCGACGAAGCGCGGCATTGCAAGCTTTAGGACTTAATGCTTCTGACAAGATTTGGGAACTTATTCATGTGTAAAGTACACAGAGATGCCTCCCTGTCACTAACGTTCCATTATCTTTCATCATCTATGGCGACCTCAGCCTCTGCGATGCAGGATATGAGTAAAAATAGGGGGCTAACGCACTGGTCTGAATACATCATCACTCCCTTGGACCCACTTGGACCTTTCACCAAGACAGTTTCCGTGTGGAAACGAACTCTAACAAAAGACCGCTAGCTAAGCAGAGCAGATACAGACAAGAGGAGGCTCTGTTGGGTCATGACAGAATAACAAAATTAATCAAAATAGTAACAGAAGGATCTTATTGTGTCCAAACTTAACCGAAACAATGAATTCCTTTTGTGTCTAGACTAAAAACCCACCTGTTTGGAGTTGCTTTTGGACCATAATGTATGGAACGTTGACCCACATATTTGATGTGAATTGATGTTAACGATTGTATCTGACAAATGCAATGACTGCTACTGGTTTTTCACAATTGTTGACTATATAATGTGTTTATGATGTTTAGAACGGTCATGTTCCTGAAATGTGCTATACAAATAAACTTGACTTAAAATAAAAGCTTTTTAACTACATAAGAACTGTTCAGGTCATCTATTTTATTGCATTGATTCTTTGTTTCTCCCAAACTGGATAATTAACTACAGAGAACTTGCTTTAAATCCCGTAGATTTGAATGGGTGTTGTTGTGAGAACACGTCAGAAGATGAGGCACCAACTCATCTTCTGATGAGACGATGAAAAAAGGAGATCCTGGAAACTTGGCAGGAGGAACATAATCTAATACTATCTTGATTATCTTTATGAGCAGTTTTATGGGAGCTGTTTCCATTTGAGGTCCAGAAACAGAGCAGGCAGTAAAAACTTCTGGATTTTATGGATATTACCTGCAAAGATAGAAGAGATAGAAGCTCCTTAATGAGCGGCAGGGATGCGGGAATCATGATTTTGTATTTCTTTAGTACAGCTAATTTTCTATCTATTAATACTCCCATGAAGTTATCCTCCTTTCTATTTTCTGATTGTTGCAAACAATTGACGCAGAAGGCTGTGCAAATGTTTCCTCCAATCACGTGATTTCACATGGTGTTAGTTCTACTCTTCTTCTCCTAAAAAAGCGACCCAAACCATCTGCCTGGTTAGCCTGGGGCAGCAACACACAGACCTACAGTGGGAGTTCTACGTTCAGGAAACAGGAGTAAGTAGTGATAGGAAAATATTACAACATGATGTACAGAAAAATTAAATATTACATAATAATATTCTTTTAATGGGCGAAAACCAAAATTGAAAATTTATCTTATTCAACTGAAAAGGTACAACAGTTTAGTAAATTAGCTCTTTATAATGTATATGGACAAGTTGATTAAGGAAAACATAAGTGAGACATTAGCTAAAGTGCAAAACAAAGGATTAGCTCTGCTATTAGCGTATTAGCAGAAGTCTTCCCACCACAGAGCATGGCCATCAGTCCCCTAAAAACAATGAATGCCAGACATTTTCACCAATATACAACTGATGTTGTGATGTTGTGCGGGCAGAATGTGAAAAGGTGACATGTCCCAAAAAAATATGAATAAATAAAAAAAAATGTATGTCTCTCTGAATGGAAGAAGCTAACAAATACAGGATGCAGTTATACAGTGGGGCAAAAAAGTATTTAGTCAGCCAC
>NW_015115243.1:4483-9354 GCF_001443285.1 Poecilia latipinna | reverse complement strand
GTGGCTGACTAAATACTTTTTTGCCCCACTGTATGTGTGAAGTATCCAATGTGATACACACTGCCAGATGTGCAAGTCAAACAGTTCAAGATATCTCACAGAAGTGTTCTGTATGAAAAATAAAATACTCTTCTTCACTCTTATTCATTTTAAAAAAAATATATTTTTGAAGTATCGAAATCAAACATCCCTAATCACAGTGTTTGAAATCTCCGGCAGCCATACTGATTTTTTCTGCTATGGTTGGTGGAAAACTTAAACCTTTTCCTACTGAAATTTAGACTTCAAAGGGGTCTACGTGATTGAAACTCTGAATTGTTTTACTTCAAACAAGCCACCACAAATGGATAAAAATGTTTTTTATTTATTCATTTCATGAGAAAAACAAAACAAAATTACCAAAACAAAATCGCGTTTAAAAATGTCATAACAATAAAATGAACCAAGAAAATGTTTGTCCAGTGGGCTGAAAAGATACTGTGAAATTATAACTATTTTTATTATCATTACTATGGGAGCTGCCACTGACATTTACTGTTTCTTTTTATATGCATACAGAACAGAAGATGACTTGAGGCTTAACACACCTGAAAACAAGACAATGTCCTCGTGCGTTTCAGGAGCAACATGGCGGCAGGCTCCGTGTAATGAAGCTTTAAAATGTGACTGATGGTTTTAATTAAATGTTTGGAGCCCGAGTGCAGCCGTCTGACCTGAGTCAGGCCCAGAGGACTCCGCAAACTCATCTTTGGGGAATATGTTTGTTTATGTCTAATTAAGTCCTGAAAAAGCAATAATTAATGCTCCTTTAATATCTCTTTTGCTCTTTCTTAAATTCACTGCGATTCATATACAGAGGATTATAAAATTGCCCCCACACAATGGTGCATTTGCCGTAGTCTCGTTGCTTGGCAACAAATAGACCCAAACCTCTTACCCTAAGCTCATATAAAAGGTCAAGGCTCTGTATTATCTATTTTTTTTTCTGCAGCCACTTTAGCCCCAAACACAAGGCACAGCAGAGATAAGACTCATCCGGAACCAGCAGCAAATGGCCGAGCAGATTGCTCCGTTGCCGCGAGTTACGCCTCCGATGTACTTTGCTGCTGTTGCCCACCATGGTCCCTGTCAGCTCAGGTTATAGCAGTGCATCCAGTTATAGCTACTGCATCCAGTGTGCTCTGACCCACTTCAACATCCCAAGTAATTTATCCTCTGTTAAGGCGGATTTAAGGATTTCCTCACGTTGGGTTTTTGGGTGTAGTTCAGAGCTATGAAGTTAAATTGTAGCTTTATTAGTGCTGTTAAACACTCAAGCAGGGACCACGTTTTAAGCAACGTGGTGCCACGTAAATTTCTTTGGCAAGGAGTACAAAGTAATAGACACTCTTGAGAAAAAAAGACCATGCTAACTGGGTTTCCCTATATTTAAACTCATTTTCTGCTTCTTTCAGGATTCCTGGAATGACTTTTCTTAAAGCCAAATGAAAGATATTGAGTAAAATCCTTGATTTTTTTCCCCCCACAAAATCTAATTTTCAAATTAGGGATGGGCATTTATCGTATCATTTATCATGTATCGTGATAAACTTCTTACCCGGATAAGAATTTTTATTTATCATTGTCACTGTACGTATTATGAGGATTGTTAGTTTTACCCTTTTCTCCACTTTTTGTTTAATAACTGTCAAATATCAATACATTTGAAAATATGATTAAAAGTATGCACTGTGTGCAGCTCAGTGATACAAATCAAACTTCTTTAAGTGACTGGTGTCGTGACAAAGCGTATTACAAATGGGAATGATTTTCAAGAACAGCGATGATTGCTGTGACAAACATACAGTTGCGTAAAAAAGAAGCAATAAATAGTTCTTATCACTTTTATGATTATTGCAAGTTTCGCATGACATTGTGACAAAACTTTAAGTCCATGCCGCCCACCCTTCTTTCATGTACTTTTATAAAATAAAAATTAAGTCATAAATATATGAACTAGACCTGCTTTAATACCGTACATTTATTTATTTATCACTTTTATATTTCACTTTCTCTACAACTAATAAGACGTAGCCATTAAAAATACATTGCCAACACTGGAAATTAAACATGTATGACTGGGGTTTGTCATCACGTGTCCGCGCCTCTTTTTCATCTCAGTTTGTAGGAAGTAGACAGCAAAATAGTTTTTTTAAAATACTCTGGGATAAACTGGACTTGTACAGATGCCCTAGCAACAAACTAATGTAAGCTAAACAGTTTTTGCCTTCAAAGTACTATACTGACAGCAGAGGATTGCTGACTGCGTCATGTGTAGTCATTAGATTTTATAATGTTGAAAGCAATTTTGACCATTTCACTCACAACTTCTCTGAAATTGCAGCTGGATTATCAACAAGTTGCAACAAAACATAGAGCAACTTTAGCTTATGTAGCAATGGCAAACTGCTTCACACGGAAACATAGTGAGTAGGAACAGGACGTCAAGTAAGGTTAGATATGGTTGCAAACCAATGATTATGCTTTGCCATTTTTTGCTGACTGCATTTGTAACTGAGCTAACCTGCAGACATTCCAATTCGGACTAAATATTTTTGCTGTGGAAAAAAACAAACATGCAACTTTTTAAAAAATTATTAATTATTACATTTTTATTAAATGTAGCTTTAAAATTTTCCTCCATTTTAAAGCTACCAAGCATTCAAGCACATATGTTTTATTAACTTTATTTTACAATCCATGTCCTAAAATGACTTAGGTCATCATCGGAGACGTTCAGGTCTGATCAAGACGTTCCAAGATTTGTCACTTCCTTTTTCTACGATTTGTAAACTCTCCATTTTAAACCACACTCATAAAGACTCTTCTATCTCAAACAGCAGCCGTTCCTCAGGAGGAAACTCTAATGTACGTTGCTTACAAGCATCAGCAGTGTTTGTTTTGTGATCCAGCTTGAAGGTATTGTTTCCTTAGCGATAAGTCCGCGCCGCGGTTATGTGTAATCCGGTTATCTGTCTGCTTTGCGTTGAGGCTGCTTCTGTTTGCAGCGCTTTGTGTTGTTTGTAGCACACAGGGGATGTCAGCGGTTCGGCTCGGGGTCTGTGCTTAGTCAGGTGATCAGGATCGCTGCCTACCGTCTCACAAGGGGCTTTAGCAGCTGAACTCACAGAAACACACACAAGACAAACAGATAGAGCTCTCAACTCTTCCACATTTTACCTATTTAGAGTCAAAAACGGCAAAGCCAACACGAAGTGGAAGGAAAACCACAAAGTAGATGTAAAAGTCTGCATTTTCATTCAGACATCTTTCTTCTGATAGCCTTAAGTTAAAATTCCAGTGCATCTAATTGGCTTTGTTAGTAAATAGTTTTTGTTGTCCGTAATTTCATCGCTCTGTAAATCTGTCTGTTCTCTGAAGGCCTCAGATGTCGAAGTAGAAGTGAAGAAATGGAAGAATATGAGACAGGCAGAATACTTCGCCACCTAAAAAGAGAATCGCATGTGGGTTTTTAGAGCGTCGTCCACTATGGTTCTCAATAACTTAGTAGTTTTTTTTTTTTGTCTTGGTTACAAAGGATGTGCTTTTTAAAAAAAATAAATTTATGTTCCACGTTCCATTGAAAAATTGTGTTTATTCCTTTTGTATAAATAAAGTTTGACAACTTTAATTTTTTTCTTTGTTTTAATACAGAAAAGCAAATATAAAAGTGCCTTTCTTTCATTTTAAAATCAAACCTTTTCAATAAGCTAAGCTAACTAAGCTCTTTTTTTCATGTAGCTTTTGTGACATTTTGCCTTTATGAAAAAGTGCAGAAGAAGCCAAAGTTTAGGAAAAAATAATCAAAGAGAAGGGAAGTAGGTCAGATTTGATGGGAATATGAATGGAGCTAAACACAGGGCGAGCCTGGAAGAACGCCTGGTAAACGCAACAAAAGACTTAAGATTGGGCTGGAAGTTCATGTTCCAATAAGATAGCCCGTAATGTATGGCAAGAACTCCAAACAAAGTGTTTAAATCAGAGGGATGAAAACAAAAAACAGGTTACGATTTGTGAAAATTTTAAAAAACCATGCATCACTTTTCTGTCACTTTATGTATTTATTTTGCTGAAATGTCAAGTAGAGTCGCTTCTGACGAAACCTCAAAAACATGAACAGGGTCTTTCATAATTTGGCACCTTTGTTATTTTTGTATCTGCTTCTTCCGAGTCCGATTCTTCAAACAGCATCTGCTCACTGTCACTATCAATACGTCTTCACTAACACTTCCGCGCTTGTTCTCTCTCTTTCTCTCCCTCGTTTTCTCTCATGTTAGTTCTTCCTCGTCTTCCTCTAATGACCTGTCTGCCTCTTCTCATCACGTCTCTGTGCGGTCAGCGCTGACTGTTGTTTTAGTTCCTTAATCTCCGCACACACTCATCCACACACACTTGGACGACCTCCTCGCACCCCACAGATCTGCTCTCGGGATCTTCTGAGCAGGAAGTAATTTGTTGCATGACTCACAAGCAGAGGTGGATAGAGTAGCAGAAATTGTACTCAAGTAAGTGCAGCACTTCTTCAGTATGTTTCAAGTGGAGTATAAGTAAAAGTTCCAAGAAATTACTCAATTGAGAGTGAAAAGGCATGTGGCAAAAAGTCTACTCAAGTACTGAGTAAACAGTAAATATCAAATTTAATATTTAAAAATTGCATTATCAGAACAACCAAAATATAAAGTTACGAAGACACTTAGATATTTTAACTCTGTAAGACCTACCTATAGTAATACAACAAAATCTCTCAAACAGACAAGCAAAAAAAAAAAAAAAAAAAAAAATTAAAAAATTAAACCTCAAAGGAAAATAGGAAAAAGAAACAATTAACAACC
>NW_015115243.1:0-1365 GCF_001443285.1 Poecilia latipinna | reverse complement strand
AAAAATAAAAAAACAACTCCTAAAAGTCAATTTGTCCAGAAAGTTCCTCGAATGTAACTGAGTAAATGTAACTAGTTACTACCCAACTCCGAATAAAAACACAGAACAGACCCATCACATTACTTGAACTTTTCTTTTAAATAATTCATTTTTAGCATACTTTGCTCCTACTTTAGCAGCTAAAACAATCCAACTCTTACCGTGACCGTAGGGACGGCTGTCACGAGCGAATAGATGAGCACCGGCGGGATTTTGCTGGCGTCGTCCGGACCGGGGTAGGGCTTAGAGAAGCTCTTGTCGTAGCAGAAGAAGCCCTGGATGTGGACGGGGAAGGTGTCCGTGTACTCGAAGTAGTAAGCCAGCAGCACCGTCCCAGCCATGATCACCAGCTGGAAATAGAACATTATCCCGGCGTTAGGAAGTGGGATGAAGAGGGGAGAACCGAGTCCCTGCTCCCCTCAGTCACGGGGAGAAGATGCATAGGAAACCCGGACCCGGTAGAAGGCAGAGTAAGAGGTTATATCCGACACGGACAAGGGGGTAAGAATGACGCTTTTTCGCTTCATAGACTGACAAAAGAAAACATCAAAGCAGCTCTGAAAACAGCACGAGCAAGAAAACAAGGCAGAGATGGACGGAGATGATGTGAGAGTGAGGAAGGCGGGAGGAGGAGAGCCTTTCTGGGGCTGGCACTCACCGAACCTACTACTGTTGAGCTGAGTGTATTTGTAGAAACAGTGTGTGTGCGTGTGTGTGTGTGTGTGTGTGTGTGTGTGTGTGCGCGCGCGGAACATACAAATATGTGTGGCGCGACTCGCGCGAGCCTGTGCGCCGGGTGGTGAAGTATGTTTCTGCAGACACGTGCTTCAAACAGTCTGCTGATGTCTCTACTAAAGTGCTCCCAAAAATACTTCCACCAGCACGGCTGTGTTTCTGGGCAGCGCAGGCAGCGCCAGGCACGTTTGTTGTAACAACGTGTTAAAGTACGCAACACCCAGAATGTGACACCAGCTCGCGACAACGCACATAAAATATAAACACACAAAACTAGCCTGGTAGAAACCAGCTCCTTGTACTACACTTGATTCTCGGCTATTAACAAACAAGTGCTTCCTGGAAGGTTGGAGTCTGTTGAAGTTTTTCAGTTTTTCCAATCGCTTACGTTTGACCACGATGTGTTTAATGTGTCAGGAGAGTCCAAGCTGAACAATTCTTAAATGTTAATTCAGTAATTGGAAGCGTGGACGATTTATGTTTTCGCATCCACCTGAATAATGTGTAGTTGCGCCACTGGATGAATACAGTCATTTTAAAAAAACAAAAGAAGCGTGTAGTCCTGGCAAAGTGTGCTACCAGACAGAATAG
>NW_015115242.1:137458-138685 GCF_001443285.1 Poecilia latipinna | reverse complement strand
ATGCGAACACGCTCGGAACCGTTCCGTTCCGTACTGTTCCGTGCAGTGCGAAAGCGCCTTATTACTCTTCACCTTTTGTAATAAAGGCTGTTGCATATTAAAAAAAAAAATTCTTAGTCTGATTCTAAAATGTTCAAACACAAAGAATCCCTTTTCAGATACTCTCCAAATCTCAGGTAAGACGATACAGTTTAATCAAACTATTATGTTTTTAGGCTTAACTTTAATCAGTCAAACCGATTTGCTCAGGAATAAATGAAATATTTTAGTGAACCAAAATATTACAACTAGATGTTACCTGACTTAATATCTGTGTTTAACTAACAGTCATTTCGGAAAGCCCAAATGAGTCAGGTGTTCTCCCGTGGAATACTAAACCTGGACCAGCAGGCAAGGGGAGCTGGGTGTTAATGCAACGGGAGCAGACATCTCCGAAAACGTCGGAGCAATATTGCAATTAGGTGATGCACTGATGAACCGAGCAGAAATGTGAGATTTATACATCTACATTCTCGCCTACAAACATTGTTTAAATCATGTTGTGTCACGGCTGCTAAGCAACATAACGCCAAGGTTGGTTATGGGCTTCCCCTGTCTGACTGCTGACTCCCATTCACATGTGATGGACCTGTCATGTGGGCGAGGGATCAGGGGAGCGGGAGGACCAGGACCGATGCTGACAGAACACCGGAAGAGCAGAGAGTTCAGTGTGTTAGCAGTGAAGCTATTCAGTTGAGTGTAACGATTTGTTAGAGGGGCGAGCTGCAGCCTAAGGAATAGCAGCTCGCTCTTATTTCTAATAAACCCTGTTGACGGTACTACGTATGCGGTGTGTTGGCGTCATTACAGTATTTACTTACAGTACTACACCACTTTAAAAGATACAGGATTGAAAAGGTAAATGCATAGAAATGGGCTTCCATTCCATCTTTCGAAAGAACGGTAAACTACTGGTAGATACAGACGCCAGTATTTTACCGTTCTTTCAAAAAACGGTAAACTACTGGCAGCTATAGACGCCAGTATTTTACCATTCTTTTGAAAAAACGGTAAACTACTGGCAGCTATAGACGCCAGAAGTTTACCGTTCTTTCACAGTATCTATACCGTACTTGCATTGACGGTAACCTACTGTCAGGATTAATTACGGTACAGCTACTGTGCATTTACAGTAAACTTCTGGCGTCTATAGCTGCCAGTATTTTACTGTAAATTTACAGGATTATT
>NW_015115242.1:127931-131992 GCF_001443285.1 Poecilia latipinna | reverse complement strand
AGCCGTTGTGGTGGATGTAGCAATACCAAGTGACTACATCAGGAAAAAGGAGCACGAGAAACTGGAGAAATACCAGGGCCTCAGAGAGGAACTGGAAAAGGCCTGGAAGGTGAAGACCACAGTGGTGCCTGTCGTCATCGGGGCCCTCGGGGCAGCCACCCCCAAACTGGAGCAGTGGCTCAAACAAATCCCAGGAACAACATCAGACATCTCAGTCCAGAAATGTGCAGTTCTAGGCACAGCCAAGATACTGGAGGAGAACCCTCAAGCTCCCAGGCCTCTGGTAGAGGACCCGAGCTCAGAGGATGAAAGAGACCACCCTCTGCGAGTGAGAAGGGAATTTTTTTTATTTTATATATATATATATATATATATATATATATATATACACTTTTTTTTTTTTTTGACATAGTATGCCCAAGAATTTAAAACTACTTTCACCCCTGCCTGTGGGTCATGGGATGACTGACTGACAGAAATAAAAATTATGGCTTTACTTTGATTTTCTTAACAGATCTAAGCTCCTCACCCTTATCTTCTAGAACAGTCAAATGTCATTTGATATTAGCAGTATCATTCTTTCAGTAATGAAATGAGTCATGAAACTCAAGAATGGATGCAGTCATCAGATTTAACTCCTCTATAGTTTTCAGTGTCAAAATTTTAAAAAGACAGCATTTTTATTCTGCCTTTGCACAGAAAATAAATGAAAGTCCATGCTTCTGTACTTTTGTCAAAACAACAGTTTTTTGTTGTTTGTGCGTACCAATCGTCTTTCATGTAATGCAGATAAAACAGCCTCTCTTCATGCATGGTCTGCATGTCTGTGTTTGTGGCTGTGATGTTTTTTTGTTTTTGTTTTACAAGCAATCTCTTTACTGTTCGTGTGGTGCAGACCTACTTTTACGACAACCACAGCAAAGAAAAGAAGACAGGCTCACGCACGCACACACACACAAGTGCAGGTACAAATACACAGAACCTAATCCAGTAAGTAACATGAGTTATTTGAAATAGCTCCCTTGGTATTGACTTCTATCTGGCTTAATTAATGAGAAAGCTGTCATGCTGGATGTGGAGTGACAATTGTGAGAAGAAAGGGAGAGGAAGACAGATTATGTACATATAGACATACATATATTCTCTATCGTGTGTGTGTGTATATATATAGTTTACAAATATCATTCAAATGATTCTTTTACAGCTTTTTAGACTTTATGTGAAAACATGCTTCAGTTTGTTTTGTTCTTTACTTCTTTGCCAATTTTTGCTTCCTTTAACTGAAGCAAAGATTCAGTTAAAAGAAACAAAGCTTAAACACAATTCTTCAGAAAAATGATTGACACTCACTCCTTTGAAATGTGAAGCTTTATAACAGATGTTAGCATATGATATTAGGATGAAATGTGTCATATGCATTATCAAAAGTAGTCTTAGAGATCGTGTGCAATGCAAATTTGCTATTTTGTTGTATCAGTTGTTGGGTTAGGACAGGGGTAAAAATTAGCTTATTGCCATATGAAGCTTAACAGAGATCTTTCACCAACTTAGCAAAGCCTGTTCAGCTGATTTGTATTAGCTCTGATTATTTTCCTGTTACATCTACAACTCATTTCATAGCAGCAGCTGCCTTCACTTATTGTTGACATAAGTCAAAATATACATTCTGGAAGTGAAAGTACTTCACATATGGTCACCATCACATTCTTTATGAGAGTCAGATGGAGCAAAAATGAAGATTTTTCACATTTCTATTGATGAATGCATTGGCAAGCACATAATGCTCCAAGGGAAGGAGCTGAGTATTCAAAAAGTCTGTTCAGAGCTGGTTCTGAATGTATGAAGTTAGTGCTCAGTGTGAGACTGCTAATAAAAGTTGTAATTAACATGTCTTTTTGACCCATGGAGATAGGCAGCAGAATAAATGATATCGCTGAAGGCTTTTTTTTTTATCTTTTAGAGTTTTTGTCTGCAAAGGGTGCTACTATTGTAATTATTCAAAACAGCCCCTTTGTTGCTTCTAACATTATTACAGATAAAAGTGGATGATTCATTATCATATCAGGCAAATTTGGTGTATAAGATTGTGACACTGGTTAATGTTTATGCACCCAAAATTGGGTGCATAAACCCAGAAAGGTGTTTACTAAATGTGTGCACCCATAACAGCAAACATCCCAATGCTATATTATAGAGAAAATGAAATTATAAATAAATGTACTGTGTGAAAAAGCATTTAAATAAACAGCAACACTGAGGAAAAGCTGGAGAATCTCGACCATCATCTACACCTCTAACAGGCAGAACGCGTAATTTCTGTTGATGCTGAAAAGGCTTTTGATGGAGTCAGTTAAGGCTATTAGATTTTTCTCTGGAGAAGTTTAGTTTCAGCCCTTTATTACTTTAATATTGATGAAAAATCTTGATAAAATTGCCTTCTAAATGCAATGATTGTGCACATGCTGAGTTGGATGCATTTTTTTCTTGGCCATATGTAAACTTTTCTCTCGGCTATGCCGCCAATATTTATTTCTCTTTAGTCTCTTTAGTTTTCTCTTAGAATACTTTTGATTGCTTTCCCCTGCGCTGCAGCCTGAAACAATTTCTAATAATTTTGTTATGAAGTTAGTTATCAATACAGAAATAATTAACTTTTAGTGTAATACACTTTCTAAATAATAAAAAAAAAAGCACAAAGTGCAGGTGCAGTTGTTAATGTGTGCGATCCCAGATCTGTCAGTTTTAGAAACTGTTGTGAACTCTCAGAAGCTGTGAAGACTAATAGTCACGTATTGTCTCCCCAACCTGGTCCTGCATGGAGCAGCTCTTGGGTTTAGGCCCCAGAATAGCTTATGTTTCAGTTACATCAACTCCTGAAGTTCAGCACATGTATGAGTGCTGTGAACAGCCATCATCACTTGATCTTTGATAAATCTATTCTCTGTGGAAATCTGCTGAAGAACAGTTGTGAACTTTACTGCATTGTTTAATAACAAAGATATTTCAAACCAGGAGAGTTCTTGTTTATTGTTTGATGTCCAAAGAAAAAAGAAAAAAATATGTAAAGATTTTCATTACTGAGAATTCAAGTTGGCTTTTGAAATACTTTAGTTGCAATTTCAGGTACATAGGGATTTTCATAATTAGTTTGATGACTATTAAATGCTAAGAAAAGTCAGCAATGTTGTGATATACTGTGGAAACTCATACAGCATTATAAAAAGACACTATGAACAGATTTGTACATGATCACCAAACTGCAGACTCGGCACCAGCAGAGTTGGGAAAAATGCAACAGGGCAGGGGTTCAATGCCCATGTGTTTTACAGATACAACTGTACTCTGATCACTTGATCAAAACTACAAACCCTATGGGACAGAGTGTTTGGCAGAATGTGACAGCAAACAATGTAAATCATTATATTTCTTAATATCTCTGTGCTAAGGATAAAATCAAAGACAATAACAAAAACCTCATTGACATGCATGGTCACAAATAATTCAATTCATCCCACTAAGAAAAAAAAAGAGTGTTCAATAATTTATTTGAAGTTATCCTCTTTTGCAAGAAATGTGTTTCTAATAAGGTTCACATCTCTCACACAACAAAGCACTTGCCACTGTATCCAGGCACTGTCCCTCTTAACTGGTATTGAATTTGTATATGACTGCTGAACTGAGCACAAAAGTACCAGCTGGAGGTGATCAAGTCTGTGCCATGGAAAAACAAGGTGCCCTCTAAATTTCCTAAATTGCCTTTTTTAAGTATTATCTTGCATATAGGAACAAGAGACTGAAAATCATAGTTTATTTGTTTGGTCATAACTGATTACTGATTAAACTTTAGCTTTAATAACATAAAGCTACATAATTTTTAAAGTGTAATCAGTAATACTTTTATAACAAATTTATGTCAGATCATGATTTCTTGGTTAATGACAAGTTGTCATAACAAAGACATTTTGAATAATGTCAACTGTGTATTAAAAGTGTCATGATTTACCGACTGACACTTTATGACAACTGTCATAAATATTCATAAAGACTTACTCATGTTCATG
>NW_015115242.1:117000-124614 GCF_001443285.1 Poecilia latipinna | reverse complement strand
CAACTGGTGCAATCAGTTGCTTCTCATTTCTTAAACAACCATGTCTAAAGATATGGAAGAGCTGTAAGTCTGTTTGAGAAGGGTCAAATCATTGGTATGCATCAAGCAGAGAAAACATCTAAGGAGATTTCTGAAACTACTGAAACTGGGTTAAGAACTGTCCAACGCATTATTAAAAACTGTAAGGGTAATAGAGACCAATTGTCTTCAAGGAAGAAATGTGGCTGGAAAAAAATCCTGAATGATTGTCATTCAGGATTGGCGATCACTTAAATGTTTGGTGAAATCAATTTGAAGAAAAACAACTGTAGAACTCCAGCCTATGTTTGATAGTGAAAGTAAAAACATTTACACAGGGACTGGGACTGAACGGGTCTATAGCTTTAAGAAAACCATTGATCATGAAGCTAACTGGAGCCAATACGATCTGGGGTTACTGCAGTTGGTCAGGTCCAGGTTCAGCAACAGCATGTCCTCGCAGAAGGAGGTCAGCTGACTACCTGAATGTACTGAATGACCTCCCATCACCCCTGATGGGAGGGGCATATTTCAAGAAAGTAGTGCCAGGATTTATGGGGGTCGAATTGTGAAAGAATAGTTCAGGGAGCATGAGACATAATTTTCACATAGATTGGCCACAACAGAGTCCAGACCCATTAACAGTCTTTGGGATGTGCTGGAGAAGGTTTTGTGTAGCGGTCGGACTCTACCATCATCAATGCAAGATCTTGGTGAAAAATTAATGCAACACTGGATAGAAATAAATCTTGTTACATTGCAGAAGCTTATCGAAACAATGCCACATTGGATGTGTGCTGTAATCAAAGCTAAAGACGGTCCAAGCAAATATTAGAGCGTGTGAATTTTTTTGTTTTGGCCAGGCAGTGTATTTAAAATTAAGTTTTTAAAGTTTTTAAATAAGATATTTTAAAACAACTAATAGCTAATAACTAACAATTTCATCAAATGTAATCCTGTCACTTAAGTCTAATAGGTATTTATACAAATAAATATTGTCCCTAGTTTCTTTCTGTATAGCATCATCAGAACAATAGCTTAATTGCACATGACGCTTTTCACAGCAGCACAGAGAGAAGAACCCTGTACTGCAGAGCACACGATGAATCCACAGACTAAGCAAAGTTTTTATTATTATTATTATTAGTAGTAGTAGTTGTTGTTGTTGTGTTTTCACCTCTGAGACTCAATTTTTTTTTACATTTTTACCTCTGAGATTCAATTTCTTACCACTGGAGAAATTCTACAGTGCATCCTAGCAGCACTCCATACTGGTTTTGGTGGAAATCACCATGATACATTAAAATATAGGGAGTCAGGCCAGGCTTGGGATATATTTATTTCTAAAAGGCATTGCGTGCATCTCACAGGGACAACAAACACTTTTTTCCAGTATTCTCAGAACTTATTAGCAACACGTGTTGCATAGTTACATTCAATGTGTTTCACATATGAATTGAAAAGTGATGCAACATGTTCATCATTCTACAAACATGGATTTAATGAAGTAGAGTGAGACTGCGTGATCACTTACAGAGAACAGAACTATAAGCAACAACTTCCCAAGATTTTTTCCATGACCTAAAAGATTTTCAGAGCACATTGATAAACGTTCATGTTCAAATTGTAAAAATCATTTTGGCATGGTTAAACAAAGTAGTTGTGAATTTACTAAAAGACAAAAACAGGGTGTACTGCATCTGACTTAAGCCAACTGGAGGTTTAGAAATTCTGATTCTGAAAATTTGAGTGGCTGCTTAACTATTATTACTGTGAAGTTCAGTTAAAAGTCCTTAATGGCTGGTGTGTTGCAGATTCTAAAATCTGCAACACACCAGCCAGTATACCCTTCTTCCAACTCATTTTGCTAAAATGACTGAATAACCCTCTCAGCATGTCACACATAGCAGATACCTGCTAATGAACCATTCCTTTAAATAGGGTGTTGAATGAGGGGAATATCGTCACTGGTCTGTGACGACATTCCATCCCATGCACTTCAGAGTAAGTTTGAGACTCAGCCTCAAGTCGTACTTAATTTGTAAAAGACATCAGACTCTACTTTGACTTTTGCCCCAAAGACAAGAGACTTCACTTGGAGTCCTGTAGAAAAAAAATGTCTCTAAAGTCTCTAATTTATGGTAAAATGCCAGCAGCTGTGGTTGCCAGAACTTTAACATATAAATACAAATTTTACTGTATAGAGTAAGTACAGTATTAGTCTAAAATTCAAGTCTTAGTCACAGTTTTTATCTTATTAGTAATGACCATGGATGTCTCCTGAAGTGAATGCTGTGTAACTAATGACTGGATAATTTCAGCACAAATAAAAGTAACTTACACCCCTAACCTCCTCTAGATATCAAAAGCACATCCTGTTCCGTTCAATGAGACGTTTGACACTCATTCAACACAATGACTGATCATCTTACAGTCTTAAGACTGGGCTTGACTTGGAAAAAGCTGAACATCTCTGACACACACAGACATCACACATGAACATCCATTCCAGTGGTAACCTTATGTATGTTTCAGAACTAGATTAGAATGCATAAATCACTGGGAGACCCACATGTACCAGGGATGTCCAGGTGAAGTCTCAAGAATTTGAGGAGTAGGTCAGGTTAAATCTCAAACAACTGAAATAAACATATTCTAATAAAATCCACAACATTTAGTGCTACACAGTAAACTGACATTTTCCATCTCTGCCTGTAGGTTAGGCTGTACTGTTTGTCTTTAGACTGAAATTATGAAAAGAACATTTGTTGAATAACTCTGAATCTTTTAATATTTATTTCCAGTTTTATTTTAATATTGTGTCATTTCCAAAAATCTGCTAAAGGTTTAATAATATTAGTTTGAAAATTGATCAACTGTAATAAAATTGATTTTCTCTTGGGTGTTAGGATTTTTTTTCTGTTTATTTTTGGGTTTTTTCTGTGTTTATTGTGATCCTGTGAGTTTCTGGGTTGTCCTGTCTGCTCCCTAATTGTTTCCCAGGTGTGTCTAGTCCCCCTGATTACTACCTGTGTATTTAAGCCCACCTGTTGTCTCTGTTCTTTGTCAGATCCTTGTGTGTTTGTGTGTTGCTCACAGTAGAACTGTTAAGTCCTGTGTCGACTCTGCTCTCGTTTCCAGTCTTGTATTTTCAGTTGCTACCGGTATTTAGCTGTTGCTAAATGTTCTGCCGTGGTGCCTGAACCGGACTGTTTTGAGCACTCTCTTTATTGAATCATCAGCATCATCTGGGTCTCAGTGTTCATTCTCACCATTACAAACTCACCACCACATGACGTTGGGGATCAATAAATTTTATTCTATTCTATATAATCCCATTAAAAATAAAAAGAAATCATCAGAGATCTGCAGTTGTGGTGTATTCTATGCAGCTTTCTACTGGAGGTCAGTTCTGAACAGTAATGGAGTCAGTGTTCACAGTTGTTAGGGGACATAGTCAACTGATCACACGTCATCTTTTCAAA
This sequence comes from Poecilia latipinna, assembly GCF_001443285.1. NCBI lineage: Eukaryota > Metazoa > Chordata > Actinopteri > Cyprinodontiformes > Poeciliidae > Poecilia > Poecilia latipinna. The sequence goes on along the minus strand of NW_015115242.1, from coordinate 121,111 downwards.
GATCTCATAAAATAGAGGAAAATTTGGTACCACCAAGAATAAGCATTAATTTACTCCTATGAAGCTTAAAAAAATCTTCAAAAGCTTAAGACCTAATGTCTCAGTGGGATTTACAAACTATAAATAAAGTTTGTGAATGAATGAAACTCGAAAAAGGTTTCAATATTTGTCCAAATTATGTTATTTGCAAAGAATATGAAAGAATAGAAGTAGCCTGACAACAAAAGGTATCTACAAACTAGCAGCCTTAAAATTATCTAAATTACTAACTCCTCTCCCCCGTGATCTGCCGGTCTCTTTGGAGACAGTAAACCAGTGATAATTCGCTCCCAAACTCATACACATCAAACAGATGAAAACAATAAGTGTCTGTTTGCGGTCTGAACAACGAGTCAACAATGAAGTCTTTAATTCTCCACAACAAAAGTACAAAGACTGAGAAGGCGACCAAAGGTTTTATCGCTGAACACCTTAAACACTTCTCAGAGCCGCGGCGCCGATCCTACTCCACCTTGAAAAGCATGCTGGCTGCAGGACGAGAGACAGGAGCGGGACAGGAGAGGTCTGTGTGTGACCGGTGGGGGGTGGAGAGGTTTGGTGTAGGGTATGTAGATAAATATGTCTGCATGTTTTCCCACTCCACTGTGTTAGAAGCGCAGAGTGAATTAGGGACAAAATTAACCTGAAAGGCACACAGCGATAAACACAAAGAGCGATAGGTGCTCTGATTTATTTTTGAGCACAAAACTAATTTATGCGTAAGTAGATTAAATACAGAACGCATTTCTATTTAAATTTATCCAGAGTAAATGAAACTATTGTCATAAGAGCGGTATGAAGCTGGGAGGAGAAACCAATGGGATTTTTGATTTACACTTTTTGTGTAGGCTAGATGAGCCTGAGTGAGCAGACCGAGAAGTAAACCTGATAGGTTACCAGATGCAATTACCTTGTTTGTACTTGGATGTAGTTTATTGCTATGTTATTAGTCTCTTACTAAACAATTTTATTTTGCAGCTAGCTCTTATTGAAATATACTCAACAGAAAAGAAAAAAAAAACACTCTAAAATGTATTGATGGTGTGATTGTGAAGGATAGTTTTCTTCTGTTCCAGCAGACAGTGGTTATCATTGAGCTTTTGTCGTTTTAGAAGATAAACAGACAGCAGTCCGGGCTGCTGTGGTCACCCCGGACAGCAGCCCGGAGCAGCAGCAGGGCTCGCTGGACCCCAGTAGGCGGCACCGGACGGCCTTCACACGGAATCAGGTGTCCCGACTGGAGCAGGAGTACCGCAATGAGAGTTATGTGTCCCGGGCTCGGCGGTGCGAACTGGCTGCAGCACTCAACCTTCCAGAAACTACGATAAAGGTATTTACTGTTTTCTAAGACTTTCAGTAGAGAATAAACCGTTCATTGTTGCTTAGTGCGGGATTATGAGGTGCCATTTGTAAAGTTACAGTTAAAAATTAACAGAAATATTTTGATTTATCTAGCATATCGTAAAGCAAACTCCATGCAGAAAGACCCTGGGCCAGGACTTGAACCCAGAACCTTCTTGCTGCAAGGCAACAGTGCTACCAACTGCACCACTGGGCAGCCCTTAAATATTTAGTTTTCAAACTAAATTTTTGGTTCAAAACTAAATGTTTAGTTCCAAAGTAAATACAGTTGATTTCAAAAAGTATTCATCATACCCCTTGAACTTTTCTATGTTTTGCAACATTACAACAAGCATAAATATATTAAACTGGAATTTAATATGTAAGACCAACACAAACAGAAGAAAGAAAACTATATATGATTCAAAACATCCAGAACATTTCCAATTCTTGTTCTTTGATTTAACATCTGTTGATAGTATCAAACTTGTATTCATATACAAAGCTTTATCTTCATATCTAATAAGAAATCTGTTTTCTGCTACATGGTGGATTACATAATACGACAAAATTTGCTTCATCACATTTGCCAGGTTAATTCAATTCAAATTATTTTATAGCACACATCTTACCAAGGCACTGACAAAACAGATTAATTCATTGCTTTAAGTAATCAGCTCACTCCACTACCGAGTGAAAACAGGTATTCAGAATCTCAACCTGCATTGCAAATGATCTCACCTGCCTAAAGAACATAAGTGAGTGCAGTTCAGTCTATTGTTCAGGTGAACACCCAGGTATTCTTTTAGAGTCCAGTATAGCTCATCTCGATGAAGATGTGGTCATCTGGTATCAGGGCACAAAGTGAGGGATGACTAGTCAAACCTGCAGACGTAATGCCTTAGGTTGTTCTTCCACCCAAGTTTCCTGCAGCTGGTAGTTTGTGGTTCTTCCAAGCCCCAAAGATGCTTTTGGAGCTTCTTTCTTTGTTTTCTAGGTTTTTTCAGCACAGCTCTCAGCTCTTCTTTGTTTCCTGATCTAAATGCCATCTTCTAATTCCTTTATTTCAGGATTTATCCAGGGCTTGTTTTGGAGAAACAATGTGCCTTACTAATGGACAGTGTTGTCCTCAAAGAAGTTAGTGCAGTCCATGATGCTGTTATGTATACATGTGATTCTGTGTCTTTCCTCTGTCTCTTTTATCTGCTCACATGCACAGTGCTGCATGCTTACGTAACCATAACATATGGTAAATGGCTTTGTTCTTTACTTTATCAACTTTATCAACTCCAGAGGACCCCAAAGCGCTTCACAATCATTCACCCATTCACACACTGACATGGTGATGGAGGCAAACTACTGGACAGTAGCTACAGCTGCTCTGGAGCAGTCTGACAGAAGTATATAAGACTGGTGTCAGTCACTGATTTTGAAGTACTAAATTTCTAGAAATGTCATTTCCAATTAGTATAGCCAAACCATCTATGGGTAAATCTGGGTAGACAGCAACAGGAAACAATCTTGTCTACTGGCTTCAGTTTTGATTTTATGTAAACTCTGTGGACTGATCATCTCTATCCCTCTCAGAACAGAGTTGAAATCACGTCCACTCTCATGTGAGAAAGGTAAGACATTCAGAGAATGACCGACTCAGAACCTCCAGTGTCTCTTAGGATGCGTGCTTACTTTAAAGAGCGATTAGTTATCATTGTCAGTGAGACCATCAAAAAATGAATGGTTCAAAACAAGGATCAGGCAATTTGTCATCACAAACAGTACTCTTATTACAGGGTTCTGGTTTCACAAAACCAACTGAATTATTCCACCATTGAAAAAGAAACCTTGACTCTGTTGCATAAACAAAACCTGATTAAGCAGACCAACAGCCTCAGAGAGGGAGCAGAATGAGGAGAAGGTAAAAACAGAACTCGCGCTACAATCTTTGGTGCAATCTTGCTGTCGCCCTTAAGGTGAGTGGAGTCCAGCACTGGATGGTGAAATTCACCTTGCATCTGTTCCATTTTTATGGCTTGTAACATTTGATCATTTTCAACATTAAAGCCTGTTTATAATTAACAGAAACTCATTATTTCTCAAGGTAATGACACTGAGGGGTTTTGGTTTGGTCCCATATTTGGCAAACAGACCTGGGTGTTGCACAGAAGGGAGAATGGGTGAACTACAATGCTATCATCCTCTTCTTGAAGAGCTCAGAGCTCTTTACACACAGTGGGACATAAACAGTTCCTCAGAGCGTCTTCAGGGTCCTTGAACCATGTCTTCACCGTGCATGTCACAGCTGGTTCTCTGTGTACACAGGCTGCTGATGAACTAGGTTGTGATATGAACACCCCATGGAGTGATATGTCCATACCTTGTCTATATCTTGGTGTTGGTGTACATAAGCCCAGTGTTTTATTGTTTCTGGTGTACCAGGTGACATACTGAGTGAAGGTGGGGAGAGTGAAGGACAGAGAGACACAACTCCAATCCTGGGAGGTCAGAAAGAGGACCTGTGGGTCTGTGCTTGGAGTCTGCCTGTGTGGACACAGCAGGCTGCCGCAGCATTAGTTGAGGAGGGCACATACGCAGTTATCACAATAATAAATAAAAACATATAAAAACTCCCAACCTAAATAATATGGCCTCATGCAAACAGATAGTTCAATGTCTCTACTGCAGTTACTATTAATATTTGTTATTATTATTATTATTATTATTATTATTATTA
>NW_015115242.1:100706-113110 GCF_001443285.1 Poecilia latipinna | reverse complement strand
TTTTTTTTTTTTTTTTTTATATATTTTTTTTTTCTGCTTTTGTAGGTGTGGTTCCAGAACAGGCGTATGAAGGACAAACGTCAGAGGCACTCCCTACCTTGGTCTCACCCACTCATCAACCCACTGGGCACATTGCTGATGGGTCATGCTTCTCCATCTTCTAACCTGATTTACCCGTTTTCTACATCCCAACTACCCCACCTACCTTTTCAGCACTATTCTCCACTGACTTTTTCTGGTATGATACATGGTCCACACAGTGCACTAATGAAGCAGCAAGAGCGTTTCTCCCTCTCCCAACAACACAACAAACCAGGGGAGGGGCCTCCACCAACAGTACTTGTTTATCCCTCTCCTGGCGTTATGCACCATCATGTCTCATGTCATTGCTCCTTTTGCCCTCAGTGGAGACAACATCTTCATAAGGTCCAGTGGGAAATGAAAGGACTGAGCCATGCCAACACCTCTGCAGCCAAAAAACAGACTGGTTCTCTGCAGCAGAGGGAAGAAAAGGTGTGAATGCATCTAAGAAAAACTACAACTGCAATAACCGAAAGAGAAGAAGCAAGGCAGAAGAAGTGTTGACATCAGAATCTAAAACAATCACAGTTAAAACCAGATACTTAATAACATTTTATTTAAAGACATTTGTTTTTTCCCCTCAATTTTTGACATCTTGTTTATGGTAGTTATGATTACCATTTTGTTTATATTTGTTAGATGACAGAATAATGATTGATTTTTTTTTAAATAATTGTACCTTTCTTCAGATTCAGAAGGTTACTAAGATTGTTCTTTTTACATTTCCTCTTCTCCTCTTTTTACTTTTCCTTATGGAGGCAGAGGAATGTGGTGTCTTAGGGGTTCAACTTCTGCCTATTGGTTATTTAGCATTACGCACGACTGACTTCAGCAAAGATGGCATTGACTGCCATCTTTGCTAAGCTTCAGTGAGCTGAAGTTTAGCAACTTCATTAGAGTTGCTTCAAGCAGAAGCCAATTTCAGCAGATGTTTCATCCAAACTATGAAAGCATTATTTCTATGTATTACATATATTTATATATTATAGCATTATTTTCTAATACATTTGCTAAGCTCCAGCTCACTGATAAGCTGGTCGCCGTCTTTGTTGATGGCTTCAGCATCTTTGAAGCCATCAGAATTGCTAGTGGCTTTAGCAATGCTGAAGCCATAATTAGAATTGCTGCTAATCACTCAACATGTTGGTCTATTGGTTGCTAACCAACCAATGGGCAAAAGATGAAGCCTTAAAACACCGCCCTCCTCATTTCCATAATGAGGCAGAAATGCGTAAACAAAAGTAAAAAAAAAAAAGAAAGGAGACAAGGAAATATAAAAAGAACAAACACTTGTGTGAGGAACAGACAAAGCAAAAATATTTATATCTCTTCGTTTATTTTTAATTATGCCAGTTTTAGTCCCCCATAATTATTCATGGTTTCCCAATATTACTAAAAGGCTGTTATTTTCCTACTAGCACTGTTGATTTACTCCTCTGTTTCTTGTCGCTGCACTGCAGACATGCCAGTCTGTCTCCTCCATTTATGGCTCCACATGATTAAAGCACATTATTATCATAGCTGTTCTGTGTCCTGCCATGCTAAGCTCTGTTCAGATGTGTATACCTGTATTTAACCTCACTGTGTATTGTCTGGCATGATTACACAGAGCACATGTAGAGCAGCTCCTGGTTTAACCAAGCATAGCAATGGCTGGTGTTGCGAACACCTGTGCAGGTGGATTAAATCAGTGTATGGTATTTATGGTGGAATATTCTGTTGGCCTCTAATCAGCAGAAAAGAGAGGACTCAGCTGGTTTCTTTTATAATTCTCATCCAGTCCAAGAGTTATCTCAGAAAAAGTTCAGAATATAATTTAAGCTACTTCTCAGATTTAAAATTAGACACAATCACATCTAGATCTCCGATTCTGACTCCGTAACATGGCACCTGGTTATGGGTTCTGTAATGGATGCATGCTGTTTTAGAAGAACCCATAAGTATGATGAGGCAAGATCATTAAGACTCTTAAAAGCCAGTTGTAAAATCAATCCTTTAACATACAGGAACCCAGTAGAGTGAAGCCAGAATTGAACAGGTTCCCATTTTTTATTTCTTGTTAACAGCAGCATTTTGTACAAGCTATTAGCAATGAAGAGATGTCTGATATAACCCCCCATAAATCAAATTGCAATAATCTAGGCAAGTTAATAAAACCAGAGATCAATCTTTTAATATCCTTAGGAAGAAAATCAGGCTTTACTTTGGCCAGAATTCATATCTAAAAATATTTTGTCTTCAATTAAATTATTTTCAACTCAGTTTTCAATTCAGTTCATTTCTATATCACCAATTCACAACTTATGCCATCTGGCTATTGCCTTCTTGTGCTGTTCTGCTTGATTAAAATCTCACTTTCTCCCATTTACAAGGATTGCCTCTAGTTCAATGTCGCCCGTACCACTCAGGAAACAAGAGCGAAAGTTGTGAACAAATTAGAATTGTAGTCTACCTGTAATTTTATAAATAGCAACAGAGAAAGTGAACAAAGCTATTCAGTTCCAAATTAGATAGAGTGCATTCACACCTGACTGTTAAACTTGATCAAAATTAAAAAGTGAACTCTTGTTCACCTAAAAATCTAGGTCTCGGTTCGGTTGAAGTGAACTCTGGTGCTGTTTGAATGCAGTGTTTGAATGCAGTTCGCTTGCATTCGCAAGCGAACTGAAGACTGCTTTGAAAACAGGAAGCTAACTATAGTGCTGGGCATTCTGGTCAATATATTACTCTATCCTTAGGGAGTTAGCGAAGATATTGTGTTGGTTGCCATGGAAATGGGTCTGTGTGTAGAATAAAGCTGACACAGAGAGCGAGGAAAATCAGAATTTAAAGTTGCTTACACCAGCTTATCAGAGTTATTTTCTCTTTCCTGTGGCACACTGCACCCGCTGTCATTTTAAAACCTTGAATAAACAACAAAAACTGGACTAATTTCTTTGTTTGTTTGTAGAACGTGGCGATATTAATAACAATTCATAAAATAGGATGAAATATTTCATAAAGCATTGGTTAAATTTTAGTAAAGTAATTTTAACAGTTTAACAGTTATACACCGCAAATAACTAGTTTAATTAACACAGCCATATTTGCATTATATACAATCAATCAATCAAATTTTATTTGAGTATCACATTTCAGTAACAAAGCATTTCAAAGTGCTTTACATTCATAAAAACACAAAGTCATGCAACATAGATACAAGCAATTACTGAAAACATATAATGTTTTCATCAACTGCTTGTTTTAATATCTGGGTCATAACCAAGATTTAAAAAAAAAAGTGGTACAAAGCTTGTAATACTGGTGTAAAAACTTTTGAATATAATATCTCGTGAGAAAAAATATATTACATAAATTAAAAATCATGATCAAAATTTATGTAAATATCTACTTTACAAACTGTATTATGTTTATTTGTTTATTTTGTTTTTAATATGGCAAAAGATTTGTGACTATCACTTTTGGGGTTTCAGATTTTGAGGCTGCACAGCAAAAATCAGTCAGATGACTCTATCAGGGCAGTTTGAATGTGTTATGCATTTGCCCAAGATGATAACCTGAGCTGTGGATTGTTGTACAAGCCTCCTCCTATGTGTCATGTAAGGAAAAGAACATCACACATAATCTGCCAAAAAAAAAGTCCAAACTTTCATTTGGCCATTCAAATATAATTCATTTCTATTGAATGTTTCCTTACAGTATACCAAAAAAGAAATAAAAAAAACCTTCTGTGTTAAACAGATTCAGCATTTTGTTTTCTCTATATGAAAACCATTCACAGCAGCTGGCAATTCGCTGAAACATTGCAAGTGTAGCAGAGAGTGAGGAATATTTAAAATCACTAGACATTGCCACAAATGCATTGTGTGGTTAGCAACAACTGAACTAATGATATCCTCTGCTATTGCACTGTCTTCAACAGCAGACGGTGGTCTCCTCTATCTTCTAGTATAGTCAGGAAGCTGGGAGACAGATGTCGAGGTTGGGAATAACCAACCTGTTTGTAAACAGAGTTCTCTCATCTCCTTCAGCAGAGCTGCAGCTCTCGATGCTTCATTCAGTGGTCTCTTCCTTGTTGCACTGTCAGTTTGTGAGGACACAAGTGCCACATTCTTTCTATTTTGTGATGATGAAGAGTTTTTTGTGTCAAAAATGCCAATTTTTAAAACGTATGAATATTTTTAGTGGCAGTTAAATGAGAAGCTGTTGTGATAGACCGGGAACAAAAGGCTACATGCTAATTATGAAATATTCCAATATTCGTTATGCAATTCAAACATCATCTGTGCAAATTTATGCTAAGAACATTATTGAACAAAAGACTTATTAAAGTGCTTAAAAAATTCTAAATCACAAATGGTATATGTAATAAAAATTCAAGCCTTATACATGAATTCCAGTCTCGCGTATTAAGATTATGGTGTCACAGCCCAGATGATTTTTGTTAAAACAAATACAGGTCGTATTTTTTATGCAGTTATAAGTTTATGTTACAGCCATGAAAGATTTATTTTAAGTCTTTATATATTTTATGAACGTCGGAATGCGTTGCTCCATGATGCAACATTTTACGATTTCTTTTTATCGCATTGCAGATAAAAAGATCTTCACAAAACAAAATGTAAATTATTGGTTCCTTGTTCGATTTGTGTAATAATGAGTTTACATCCACGACAGCTATTGTAGCCAGGTACTGTAACAAACTATAATTCCACAAAAGAAGCTAGCAATTCTGACATTATTGACGCTGACATGTCTGAACGCTGTGGGAATCTACACTCATAACCCCCCGCGATTTTAAAATCTGCTGCTTCAAAGTCATCCAGCGCTGTGTAATTCGTCATTTACCATTCTGTGATTCGTTTAGTATTTAACTTTTTCAGTAGGGAATTAAGCCATCTTTTCTGGGCTATTTCTCATGAACCAGTAAGAAACAACTTCATATAATCCACTCTAAATGTGGTGACACACCTCCAATAAATATCAGCAAGAGATCAATTCGAAGATATTTTGGTTTTACACAAAATGTACGAAATGGAAGTAGGAAGCTACTAAATGACCCGAAATCCCCAACATACAAATATTCTTGTTTTCTTCTTCTCAGACTGAATGTCCAGGTTTTAGCCAGTGTGTCCAGTCCAAACGGACTTGAACAAAGATGTTCAAACTCAAACTTGGTGTGGCTCCTTATTCAACATCAACAACTGCTAAGCCACATCCACACCTTTGAGCCGGGTCATGATTTCCTTCTTTCTTTCTTTCTTTCTTTCTTTCTTTCTTTCTTTCTTTCTTTCTTTCTTTCTTTCTTTCTTTCTTTCTTTCTTTCTTTCTTTCTTTCGTTTTTGACGCGTCTTTGTTCCGCCGCTCTTGTTTTGCCTGTAAATCCAAATTTTAGTATCTCCTTTGTCACTAAACCCTGTCATCACGATTCCCAAATTCCAGGATGCACAAGATCTTTTGCAAGTGTACCTGGGCTCCATCATCAATCTATACAGCAAAAACATGTTGTATAAATCATGTAAACATCTTGCAGGTTTGCGATTGAAAACGCGGGCAGCAGAGCAGTGGGGGTTCTGGCCGCTCCCCAAATGCCAGGGAGCTGATTCCGGTTAGGAAATGCCGGTCAACTATCTCAGTTGGTCAAAATGGTGTAATTACACAGGAGAAGTTCGATCGGTCTTAATGCAGAGCTGTCAGAGGCCCTGAACGTCTCTCCTCTCCAGCATTTACTTCGCTTCTGTTTCTCTAATTGTCCACTATTTTTTTTAACAGAAAGAAGAGCCATTTCATTTAGAATTTAAAATTTATTTATTTGGAAATAAAAACATTTTAAAAGCAGAGAAAAACAAAGATACTTAGCCTTTAGGGATTTTTTTTTTTTTACAATTCAAAGTGTATGTCACGGGGCCTTTGGGTCTAAATTTGAATTCACTTGTTTCAGGTAAACTGTGTAGCTATTTTATATGAAAAAGAGCAACAAAATACAAACTAGCAAAAAAAGTGAGGGTAAAAAACACCAAAACCATCCAGAACAGCAAAAACTGAATGAGTGACGTTGCCTGGGCAAGAGATGTAGCTTGAAGAGCAGACAAAGCCTAAAAGTCACAAAATATCTTTACTTTATTTGTCTTAAGAATATGCAAGATATCTTATATGTAAATGTTAACTTTTCGAAACTCTTCCATATTAACCTGATGTTGAATCCCATGCTGGAATTTGTGTTGTGAAACTCGGATCAGTTGGAATGCGTTCATGAATGATTTGACGAGACTTGTGAAATGGCTCTACTTAAAATTAATTGAATTGAATTGTTTTGTACACTTCATGTTTGATTTGAATAACTGTAAGAAACGGAACAAAATGTATCAAAGCAAAATAATTCTACAACGAAATGATACATTAGCAGCTGATTTAAGTCATGCTGTGGGGTTTACAGTTCTCCTTTACTCTTATACAGACTATTTTTGGCAATTACACACTTAACCCAAAACAATTCACACTGTACACACACAAAAAAAGACTCAAAATTTATGGAAATACAGTTGGCCTTCTGTAAAATAATTTGAATGAATGAATGAATGAATGAATGAATGAATGAATGAATGAATGAATGAATGAATGATCACCATATACAGAGAGATTAACAAAGACGGAGGTTTTGATAAATGAGCGTCTGTGTGCTTTAGTGAAGAAAATGTGAATCTTCTGTGTCTGGAGGTTTAAGGCCAAATAGAAAAAGTTCCGCTTTATTTGGAGAAAAAAAAACCAAACAAACAAAAAAAAACAAAAACAAAACAAAAAAACAGAACCACTCATTTTTAATTGTTCTTCATGTTCAGGCTATCGAGGCCAGGAGAAAGTGATTATCTCTTGTTCCAACGCTAGTAACGAGATGTCCCATATTTACTAGTTGACTTTAAAAACCACACGGATTTCTGAGCTGCCCTTTCTCCGACACACAGTTTCTGAGTAAAAAAGAAAAACACCGAAAGAATAGTAATAAAAAATACAAGCACAAAAAGAATGAATGAATGAATGAATAAATAAATAAATAAATAAATAAATAAATAAATAAATAAATAAATAAATAAATAAATAAAAGGAACGCATCCATGAAGATATTACAAATATATTTTTGCTTTTTTGCAACGGACTCGTCTTGTGATCTTTCTGGGAACCGTTTTAGAAACATTTACCTTGTTCATCTGAGAAACGCTGTTTTACTCAGTTTAATCTGGTTAAAGTTCTCTCTGAGACTCAAAGTGTCTGATCGATCTGAACCACTCATTTTAATTAAAAACATGCTGGACTGGGAAGTGAGCTTATAAAGTTGAGAAATTACAATAAAAAATTTTTTTCTTATTATTTAAAGAACAATATATTTTATGGCCGTTGACTCTTTAGATGAGTTCTCTTGGGATACATTCCTGTGGTGGCTTATCATAATAAGGCACCATAATCATTACGGCCTGCGTAATGATTTTACGCAGGCCGTAATGATTTTAGCAGTTATATGGCCAGTTGTTAGTGACACTGCATGTTCATTAGAGCGGCAGCAGCTACTGCTACAACACTCAGCTCTGAAGCTCTAAAGCTGTTCCCAGGTGTGCGGCGGCCTTGAACTTGAGCTCAGTTGGCATCTGCGTGTCCCTTAGTCTGCAGCTCCCCCTCCCTGGTTGTCTCTTAGCATTAAACCTGACCTTGACCCCGGGGAAAGCCAGATCACCCCACAGCGCAGAGACGGGCTGTCTGGGTGGTTTGAATATACGCGCGCAAAGGTCGCCCACCCTCAGACATCCCGACATCAGGCCATTAAAACAGCTCGACTACTTTCGGTTAAAGCAGAAATTCAGACGTGGATTGCCATTTTCCAATGGATTGTAGAGTTCAACTGATTGTTGAAATATACAATCAGTTCAACATGAAATAGATTACCACACCGTTTATCAAGGCTGTGGGTAAAATTAATTATCTCCCTTGTTTTACATGAAGGCAGCTGGCAATTAACCCGATGAGGTTAATTAATTCATAAGAAAGTGGAATAGTCTTGAAATTTATGTCGAAAATTAATAGTTTACTCTTTCGTTTGATAAAGTTCTTTAGGCCACAAGCAATTCTGCACATATACGGTGAAAAAAAATGTCAGACCATTTTGAGCAGCATAGAGTGTTTTATGGTAATTTATTCACTAAAGGAAAAAAAGAGCAAAAAGGTCACGCCAACACTGCTTCAGTATTTAACCGATTCTGAGAGGATTTCATGGCTTTCGTGTCTGACACGTTTTAGAGCTTATTGGAATAATGATGAGAGAGATTGTATATCAACTTCAAAGAGTATCTATGCAGACAACAACATGAAGCAAAAAACATAAACATGTTTTAGAAATTGATCCAAGACGAAGGTATTTCTTTGTCCCAGCGATAAACAAATAAGCAAAAAATAAAATAAAAACAATAAAAAGCGCTAGACAATAAATACCAATGAGCAGTAATAGTCTTAAAGACACACACACACATTCCTTAAGAGACTGCTAAAAATATATTCATTTAAAACTCAAATCTTATTAATTAAAAAGTCTGAAAGCCTCAGGCAGAAAGTACGTACAGGATCCGTACGTAACTGCTGGGACTGCTGGAAATCAACCAGTGTCCTAAATTTATTCATGTATTTATTTAGTTCATCACGAGAACTAATGAAATAAATAAATAAATAAATAAATAAATAAATAAATAAATGTGTGTGTGTGTGTGTGTGTGTGTGTGTGTGTGTGTGTGTGTGTGTGTGTGTGTGTGTGTGAAGATATATGGAATGTTGGGAGAAGCTGGGATAACGCCCTTCGTGTTTCAACCCAGGACCTTTTTAATGCCGTAAATGTTCTGTTCACATTATTTAAAAACCTAAACACTTCATCTGCTTGCATTCAAAAAGTAGAAGAAAAGAGACTAGCATTAATCTATCATAGTGCTAAGACATAAATTCTCTTCTAAATTGTTTAGATTAGGGACTTTCTTTCTTTCTTTCTTTGTTTCTACCTTTCTTTGTTTCTTTCTTTCTTTCTTTCTTTCTTTCTTTCTTTCTTTCTTTCTTTCTTTCTTTCTTTCTTTCTTTCTTTCTCGGACATGCTTGAATTGAGAACCACAGAGACTAAAACTGATGTTTGCGGGAACCAGAGGACACGAGAGACTGTCTGACATGATGGCATCGAGCGCTCAGAAAGCGCTATGCATCTGATTAAGTCCCGCTTGTACCAGACCTCAGCGTTGTTAAAATATTTTCCTGTGATTGAGCTCCAAACAATTCGGCTCGGCTCTCTTCTCTCCTCTTCAATCATGTGACCAGTAGCTCTCAGCCAATAGACGTCCATTTCAAGGTCCAGGGGGTTTGTTGCGTCAAGGCTTTCTGCAGAGATGAAACCAGAGTTCTGGTCGGGTACAGGGAGTCTCTGTCTTTGAGCGACCACACTTTCTGAAAGACTATGGACGCGTTCATCACGTGAATTTATTAAATCTGCTTGTTCGGGAGAGCGACATCCGTTAGATGAGTCCCCCTTCATTTTCTAAATGTTGTAGCAGTGCAGGAGCAGTTAGAGTTTGAGAGGAGACTGTGAAATCAGACGCCATAGTGTGGAAAGACGGGCATATGAAAACCTCCCTGGTTCTAAATTCTCGCTGGCCAGCGGAGACTGTGATGTTTGTGTATGACAGCAACCTAAAAGACCTCAATAAGAACATGGAGGGTGTGGTGGGCAGCGGAAACTTTGCTGCAGCCACTGCGGCGAGTCAGTGCCGCAACCTCATGGCCCATTCTGCAGCTGCGGCCGCTTTCGGAGGACACGCCTCTAACCTGGTGCATTCCTCAGCTGGTTACTCGACAGTGGACGTTTCCACCTCAAGCTCCAGTGAGACTACTGCATCAGGAAAACAATGCGGGGCCGGACCCTGCCCCGCAGCTGCCGTGCCGCACCAGAGTTCATCAACTGCAACGGCGTTACCATACAGCTACTTTGGTAACAGTTACTATCCCTGCAGGATGGGGAGAAGCTCTATTAAATCATGCACCCAGGCGACTGGAGCTGCGCTCAGTAGCTCGCAGTACATGGACACTACAGTGAACCCTGACGAGTACCCAAACCACCGGGCCAAGGAATTCACATTTTACCACGGCTATGCCAACCCCTACCAGTCCATGGCCAGCTATCTGGACGTATCAGTTGTCCAAACTCTTGGCAGCGGAGATCCACGCCATGAAACCCTTCTCCCCATGGACAGCTACCAGCCATGGGCTCTGACCAACGGTTGGGGAGGGCAGATGTACTGCTCCAAGGACCAGGCTCAGGCTGGACACCTCTGGAAGACCGCTCTTGCTGGTAATTTCTGGGGCTTTTATTCTTCAGTTACTGTGTTAGCATTTGACTAGCCTAGCAGTCCACAGCGTTCAGCAGAGGAATTATAATCTTTAGAACAGCAACACAGAATATAATCAATGCTGCTGTTTATTTAATTCTAACATATTCATAAAATGAAAATACAAGTCTTGAATTATTATTATTATTATTATTATTATTATTATTATTATTATTATTATTATTATTATTATTATTATTATTATTGTTGTTGTTGTTGTTGTTGTGGTGGTCATTAAACTTACTTTACTAAACTTCTTATTGTTTTAAGATCTATCTATCTATCTATCTATCTATCTATCTATCTATCTATCTATCTATCTATCTATCTATCTATCTATCTATCTATCTATCTATCTGGATCTCTAGACTTCAGCTGTTGAATACAAGAAAAAATACTTTTTCTGCCTCATTTTTCTCAAAAGGATATTATTAAATAACTTTCATTTAGATCCAAGTTCCTGATCATGTTTTTATGATGATTATTTTAACTCGGATATTAAGTGTCATCAAACATGTCTTTGTATTATTTTAAATAAATGTTATCTCTTCAGTGCAACTTTTATCACAACAAATAAGAAAATTATATAACATATCTTATGTTAAGATATGTTATATAATATAAGATATTATACAACATATCTTATTTCCTTAACATGTAACACTAATGTTACATGTTAAGGAAATAAGATATGTTATATAATTTTCTTATTTGTTGTGATAAAAGTTGCATATGAAATCATGTATATGTTCATATATATGTTAAATACAGCTTCGCTGTTTCCTCTTAGCGAGGCCGCAGTTAAGTGGAACATGGTTCCCGTCTGAGTACCAGACGGATACAAACCAGTTTGATGCAGATTTGTATAATCCTCATGAATGAACACCGTACATTTCCAGCATTTATCCAGCATTTATAATCTTGTGTAATTCACACTCCCAGTGTAACTCGGAAATATCCTGATCTGTGGAACGTCGTCCTTAAATCTTGAGCCCTGTCTCTCTTATGCTTTTTACCAGATGTGGTGGCGCACCAACACGAAGGCTCGCCTTTCCGCCGCGGGAGAAAGAAGCGGATACCGTACACAAAGGTCCAGCTCAAAGAACTGGAGAAGGAATATGCAGCCAACAAGTTCATCACGAAGGACAAGCGAAGGAAGATCTCGGCTGTGACTAACCTTTCTGAGCGCCAGATAACCATCTGGTTCCAGAACAGGCGAGTGAAGGAGAAGAAGTTCGTTGCCAAAGTGAAAAGCAGCGCGCAGTAGCACACAGTTTTCAGCTCTGTGGATTTTATTGCAGACTTCAGTGTTGGCCATATTATAGAACAAAGAGAAGTGGGGTGAACCTGAAATACACAAGTGAAAACATGAGAATAAAATGACGGAACTTGGCTACCGGAACGGTACTCAAATGAAAATGAAAAAGCTCAAAAAATGTAATCAAAACCTTCAGATGAACCTTCTTGGAGGCACTTTGTAAATACTTACGCTTTCTGCCTGCTTTCAAGTGACTCACTGTCGATGTTTGTTTTTCTCAGCTGTTTGTGTGGTCGGTGCTCAGATATAGCTCAGTGTATGACAGTAGTAGTATGCTTTGTACATTGTTAATACAGGAAAGCAGTTATCGCAACATACTTTAACACCTAATAAATTCCTGTAACCCCAATGTGTCATCACTCAGGTCTATCTAGATAAAGTCATCAGTCTGAACTTTTAGTGTTATTCGTGCATTTGAATTAAGATGCATTCAAACCAAGAGAACCCTGAGAAATACAGCCGAGTCAGGATCCGTTCAAATTCTGAAAGTTGCGATGAATAACTAAGTGCGAGCAGATTAAAATGATCACATATATGGTCACACACACACACGCACGCACGCAAACAAACAAATATATATATATATATATATATATATATAT
>NW_015115242.1:95977-97082 GCF_001443285.1 Poecilia latipinna | reverse complement strand
ATCTATCTAATTAACGGTTCAAAACCCGTAAATTAGTCTTTATTATTAGTGTTAGTAGTGTAACATAAAAAGATAAATCATTTTATGTTAAAAAAAACTAATTGTATCATGATAAAGGCCTGGTTTCTATGCCTTTTATGTATGTTTTCATGTCTAACCCGAAACCTAAGAAGTAAAACTGGGAGTATTTTTTTCAGATTGATTGAAAAAAATTTTCTTGCTATTTTGGTCTAAAAAATCAGAATAATTGACAATGACGCAAAGCTTCCAACAGCTTTTTGAATACTATGATTTGGTATATAGTAAAACAAAAGTTTGCAGATTAATTTGGAAAGCAACGCTGGGAGCTTCAGGTATAACCAGAACAGAAACATCCATCAAGGGAACTTAGTCTGAAGCTGCAGTATAAGCTGAGGAAGGTTCAAATTTGAAGTTAAGAAATAACTTCAAATCTCTTTGTCTCTCTGTCTCTCTGTATGTATGTGTATAGATGCATTCGTCGTTTGTGTGTGTGTGTGTGTGTGTGTGTGTGCTTTACATTAACAATGAACATGACAAACGGTGGTGTGTTCAGCTGGTGTGTTGACTCTGTTTACTGCTCCGTCTCTGTCCTCTTTGAAAGCTCCTATTCCTCTCATAAAGCTCCCTGTCCCCTTTGCTCTAAATAACTGGAGGAGGACGTGGAGGAGGTGGAGTGAGCAGGAGGGTGCTGTGGTCCCACCACATCACACTCGCGAGATTAGCTCAGTTTTCTCATCTTATACTTTAGCTCACTCCCCTTTTGTCAGTTACCACAACCACGTGTAGTAGCATTTATAATGTTTGCTGAACATGGGCTGTAATTTAGCCAACTACCGTCAATTAAGGCTACTTAAAATGAAATTAAACTCTTTATATAATTATGAGATGGGCTTAATTGATTGATTCTACTGATTCTACAATTGCTGATGAATAAATAAATAATATATATATATATATATATATATATATATATATATATATATATATATATATATATATATATATATATATATATATATATATATATATATAAAATGCAGTGTGTTCTCCACTGAATAAACAAAATTCTAGAACACAAAGGAGA
>NW_015115242.1:89079-92306 GCF_001443285.1 Poecilia latipinna | reverse complement strand
TTGCAGCATGCAGGGTTTTCTAACTGAAGTAAATGTTTTATTGGCAAGTTTGTATTTCAATCACCTTCGACTGCATCATTTTGATGATTCATATTCATGCCAGTGTTAAAAAAAAAGTATGAATGTTATCAGTCACAATAAAGAATTCAAATTCTGCAAACTGATTCAGCGAAATTTTCATATTTAATTAAAGAAAAAATATAATGAAAGATAATTTCTTCAAATACTGGGCATGAAAATAAAGATAAATAATATGTGACTAATAATTTTGGGCCACCTGTAAAAAAAAAATCCGTTTGTGATTTACTGGTCACATTTCTAAAATATCAGAAATAGAAAAATATTCTTTCTTATCCACCTTTACTACTCCAAAACCATAGAAAGAATTTGTTAGAAAAATATTTAGAAAAAACTAATATATTTTTAACAAAAAATACAATTATTGTTCTAAAAACAAAAAATATTTCTATTCTATTCTATTCTATTCTATTCTATAACATTTGGTGTAATAGCAGGAGTGCACTTGAGAACCCAGTGACACACATACACACATGCACATCTACCCATGGCGCAGTTTACGTTTAGGAGAAGGAATGCAGGACAGGGTCTCATTTTCTGTCTCAAGTTCATGTCCAAAGACCTCTCTCCTTTACTAACACCCACACACACGCTATAAACACCTACACACACACTTCCCCTCCAGGTTTTACTACCTCTTTCTCCACCCATCCCACTCCTCCTCTGTCTGCTTTCTGGTCTGCTTTTTTTGACAGACAGCTTGTAAATATTTAGCAGTCTGGCCTCTGTCTGCTCTACAAGGACTTGAGAGGTGCAAAAGGCCTTAGGAAAGAAACATTCTGATTCACCGGATGCACACTGGCATGAGTGCATTGCATTTAAAAATGTTTTGGAAAAAATGATGGGAACTTTTCAAAATAAAACGAAAAATGATACCACTAACGATGAAAACATAAGAAGATGAAATTGGGTTTGTATTTGTGAATAAATATAAAAAAACACATTAATATGCCACACAATCATGTCTTTTGTCCCTCCTAAATCGATGCAGCATTTCAGGTGTGGCATAATTGTGTCTTGGTCTTTTAAATAATCTATTCATAGATGACACCTTCACATCATTTGAAATCTCCAGCAGAAAAAGAAATTCACCAGGACTATTTTGTTTTGTGATACCTCCAACTGGTTTTGCCAAAACAAATGACTCCTTTACTAATACACCAAAGGGAAACAAATTAAGTACCATTTTAGACTAATATCAGAGATGAAGGGTAATGTCTCAAAGATTTATAAGATAATTCAAGACAGGTCTGCTATTCCTTGATAAAAACCAAGTGATCATAGGAAGACGGCCTCCAAATTCCACTCACATTGTCTTATTCAATTTAAAGTTTTGCATCGCTTGTATTAAACTAGAAAAAAAAAACTCTTTAGTATTCATTATTTAAGAATAATGAATACTACAACATTCAAGCATCTGCACAAATGGCTCATAGACTCTCATGTTAGGGAGCTTAAAATAAGCATTAAATTAAATGAAACTGAGAAAATCTTTTATTCTGATGATTTCAGAATAAAACATTATCTTTGTAGGAGGCTTTCTGAAATTTAATCTTAGCCTGTGACCAGAAAAGTCACCTCTTCTTTGAGGGGGAACAATTCTTTTTCTATTTCAGTCTCTTTTGTATGACCAGAGTACAAACCAGATCCTGTAAAATATAACAAAAAAAGTAACACTGAAAGAAAACATTGCAGGTTTCAAATAAATTAAACCTTCAGGAACTGAATGAACAAAATAAAATTTGAATTTGTTCATGAACCTGAAATAAAATGAACTGACACTACACAAACACTACACTAACCTCAAAAGGTTAGTGTAGTGTTTGTGAAGGACTCGGAAACCATACTGTGTAGCTTTATTGAAATAACCTTGACTAAGCTTCCATCAATGGCACATTTATCACAGCTTCTGTAGAACACAACTGTAACCCTTAAAGGGACAGTAACCTGTCACTCACAGTTCATAATATAACAGCATCAGACAGGACCCAACAAAACACCAAACTGAGTGTTTTTTAGACGCAACAGTTTCTGAAAAAGGATTGAATGACTAAATTCTACAACCATATTTATTGTTTGATACCTAAAACTGAAAAGCTATACAACACAGTAAATATTCTCCAAGCTGGGGTTTGCGGATAGCTGGCTGTTTGGCCCCTACTCTGGAGGCACTGAATTGGAAAAACACACCTGAGAACACCTGAGAACGTGTGTTACATCACAGTTGTGCATAATAGAATTAAATAAAAATAATAATGGAAACTGTGGCAACAGTTAGCTTGTATCTGCTTCTCTATATAGTTTGAATCATTACAATAGTGTTGGTACTGTTGAGCCTCAGTGCAGCATTTGACAATGTTGACCATAAGATTAAAGCGACTGGAGAGCTGACTCAAACTACAATACTTTTACAGTCTTAACCTAAAGAAGAGGGACTTTGTGTCAAGGCCATTTTTCACCAGAGCAGACAGATACAGTGTACCCCAATGTTAATTCCTGGAACCAATCTTGGTTTTTACATAACACAAAATATAGCTACTAACAAGTTTAGCATATGTATTCAGATTATACAGAGCTTTACATTGCAATGTTACTAGGTGACTATGAGAGTATACATGCACTGACCAAATTCTTGTAACAAATCAGTGTGGATGTGGAATAACTTTCTTCAGTTAAACAGAAACAAAACTAAAANATGCCTCATCGCTGGGGGCGCTCATGAGCACAGACATTGTGACTCCACAAGTGCAGAGTAAGAGATAGTAACAGCGAGCCGTCCAGCGAGCTAGCCACACAGTAGTTGCGCTGATACAGAGAGTGAGAAAGACGTGGTTTTGAGTGGTACTTTACGGTATCTCCCTTTGCTTTTAAGCACAGCACGAAATTAATAATATCTACATGTCTAAGTTTGATTGAGATCACGGAATCATGAATGGCATGTAAAGGAATAGCCTTTTTGCCCTCCAGCATTGTAGCATGCCAGAAATTTCCATATGTAAACAATAACATGCAGGGGGTCTAGATTATCTAACTATCTATCTATCTATCTATCTATCTAACCATCTATCTATCTAGAGGTTCAACTGAGTGTGTAACGTGATTTGTGTGATGAGGAGCGATCATAAACGACGGAGAACAGATGCGGAGTG
>NW_015115242.1:81931-82896 GCF_001443285.1 Poecilia latipinna | reverse complement strand
ATCTACAATCTATCTATCAAATTAGTACAGATCCAGAAATATTTGAAGGAGTGGAACTTAGTAAAGGTTTTGCAGATTTCAGCTGAAGAAGCAGAAGTTTTTTGTGCAACATGAATTATTTGAAAAGTCAAAAAGTGAAACAGCGTAAAAATATAAATAGTACAGAAAGAAATTAGTGCAAAACCATAAATAGTTGAAACAGTTGAACAGTGAAACAGCAATAAGCTTACATTAAGGGAAGCAGAAAAACCAGAAATATTTGAATTAGTAAAACAGCAAAACCAAAAGCAAAAAGGATCAGAAGAAGCAGAACATTTTCATATATTAATTGCTAAAATTGATTAAAGATTGCAGAAGACCTTAGAGGAAAGTAAAACCTGTATTAGTTGAAGGCATACAGAAAAGTAGACTTGCAGAATGCATAGAAACAGATAAAAACAGAGCACAAGAGAAAAATACATTGAAAGAATAGGAGAAAGTGTGTCATGGCTGTACTCCAGAGAAGTTTGACAGAAAACAGTAAGACCTGTAGCAATAATAGTAATAATTCCATAAAGTAGACACACGTAGCTACATTTTAATGCATAAATTATTTCTCTACAGTGAAATATGTATGAACAGCATCATTTTGTTTGTCAAAAAGCAGAAAAAGTTCAAAAACGGCAGTTACTAGAGTGTACACACTAGTAACTGACGTCAGTTAGTGAATTCCACCATGTATTTCAATGGGGCAATAAATTTGCACAAAAGGGCAATTATTTCAAAAAGTGCAATAGTGAAGTTTACCAAAAGTCATAGCAACATTCTCCTGAAGGAGCTGAACGTTTTGATATATGAATTAGTACAATTAGTGAAAGATAGTGGAAGTAGTTAAAGGACGAAAAACGTACGGAACATTATATAATAATAATAAAGAAAAACAGAAACACTAGTAGTGAGAATGCATTGAATGCATTCTCACTGAT
>NW_015115242.1:75360-76454 GCF_001443285.1 Poecilia latipinna | reverse complement strand
CCTGAAGGAGCTGAACATTTTGATATATGAATTAGTACAATTAGTGAAAAATAGTAGAAGTAGTTAAACGACAAAAAACGTACGGAACATTATATAATAATAATAAAGAAAAACAGAAACGCTAGTAGTGAGAATGCATTGAATGCATTCTCACTGATAATAAAGAAAAACAGAAAAACTATAAGTGAGAATGCATTGAATGCATTCTCTCTGATAATAAAGGGAAACAGAAACACAAGTAGTGAGAATGCATTGGATGCATTCTCACTGATAATAATAATAATAAAGGGAAACAGAAACACAAGTAGTGAGAATGCATTGGATGCATTCTCACTGATAATAACTAGAAAAATAGCTGTTCCTAGCGAAACAGCCGTGAGAATGCATATTTGCAGAATGACTGCAGCAGAAATGTAATAAACTTAAAGAGAAGCTTCAGAAGTAGAAGAAATTGAAATAGTTGAAATGTAGCAAACAGCATAAATCAGCAGAAGCAGAAATTTATTAGAAGGAGAAATTAGTACATAACCAGACATATTTGAAAAAGTGAAGCTTAGCATAATGGGCCAAAGAATATATTTGCAGAATGATTGATGGAGAAATATGAAAAATTTGAGAACAAAGAATAAGTAGAAAAAAAGCATAAGAAAGCTGCAGTGATACATTGTAGAATTCCTTTGTCAAGTAGTGAAACTTAGTAAAGGTATGCCACAATTCAGCTGAAGAAGCAAAAGTTTGTGTGCAACCTTCTTGCAAAAGTCATAAAGTGAAACAGAGCATAAAAAAGACCATAGTTAGCTAAATTATGGTCTGTATATATATATATATATATATATATATATATATATATATATATATATATATATATATATATATATATATATATATATATATATATATATATATATATATATCTATATATATATATATATATAGATATAGATATAAAATAAATGATGTGCTGTCAGATGAGGCAGGAGAGCCAGAGCCACACCTGTCATCATTGAAAAATAATGTATAACAATAAAATAATTTATAAAGATTTTTTTCACCCTGTGGTTTGTCCTATAAAGTCCCTATTTATCATTTGACTG
>NW_015115242.1:72811-73679 GCF_001443285.1 Poecilia latipinna | reverse complement strand
CAAGTAGTGAGAATGCATTGGATGCATTCTCACTGATAATAATAATAATAATAATAATAATAATAAAGGGAAACAGAAACACAAGTAGTGAGAATGCATTGGATGCATTCTCACTGATAATAATAATAATAATAATAATAATAATAAAGGGAAACAGAAACACTATTAGTGAGAATGCATTGAATGCATTCTCACTGATAACTAGAAAAATAGCTGTTCCTAGCGAAACAGCCGTGAGAATGCATATTTGCAGAATGACTGCAGCAGCAATTGAAGAAAATGTAGAGATAAGCTTAAGAAGTGGAAGATGGCCAAAGAAATTGAATTAGTTGAACAGTGAAACCTAGCAAACAGCAGAAATTAGCTGAAGCAGAAATTAGTACACAACCATAAATATTTGAAGAAGTGAAACCTAGCATAAAGGTTCAAAGAAGCATATTTGCAGAATGACTGCAGCAGCAATTGAAGAAAATGTAGAGAAAAGCGTAAGAAGTCAGAAGAAATTGAAATAGTTGAAACAGTGAAATTGAAATAGTTGAACAGTGAAACGTAGCAAAGAGCAGAAATTAGATGAAGCAGAAATCAGAACAAAACCACAATTTGTTGAAACAGATGAACAGTGAAACATAGCAACATAGGAAAAAGCATAAAATAGCAGAAGCAGAAATTATTACAAAGGCAGAAATATTTGAAGAATTGAAACATAGCAGCACAAAAACCATAAAGGAGCAGAAGAGGCTGAACAGTATGATATATGATTTGCTGAAATTGATTAAAGACTGCAGAAGACCTTAAACAATATTAAAACCAGTGGAAGTTGAAGGCATACACAAAAGTTGAATAGCTAAAAGATATTAAAAACCAGTGG
>NW_015115242.1:65849-66539 GCF_001443285.1 Poecilia latipinna | reverse complement strand
TTTTGATATATGAATTAGTGAAATTAGTGGAAGATAGTGGAAGTAGTTAAAGGATGAAAAAGGTACGGAAGACTGAATAATAACTAGAAAAATAGCTGTTCCTAGCGAAACAGCCGTGAGAATGCATATTTGCAGAATGACTGCAGCAGAAATGCAAGAAAAATTTGAGAAAAGCAGAAGAGGCTGAACAGTTTGATATATGAATTGCTAAAATTGATTAAAGATTGCAGAACACCTTAAAAGTGAAACAGAGCTTAAATAGTACAGAAAGAAATTAGTGCAAAACCAGAAACTATTGAAACTATTGAACAGTGAAACAGCAAAAAGCTGAAATTAGCAGAAGCAGAAAAACCAGAAATATTTGTAAGAGTAAAAGAGATCAAAAGCAATAAGGATCAGAAGAAGCACAATATAAGCATAAGAAAGGTACAGTCATATTGTAAAAATCCTTTGCCCAGTAGTGGAACTTAGCAAAGGTGTTGCAGAATTCAGCTGAAGACACAGAAGTTTGTGTGCAACCTGAATTATTTGAAAAAGTCAAAAAGTGAAACAGAGCATAAAAAAGACCATAGTTAGCTAAATTATGGTCTGTATATATATATAGATATATTGAGATATAGATAGATAGATAGATAGATAGATAGATAGATAGATAGATAGATAGATAGATAGATAGATAGATAGATAGAT
>NW_015115242.1:59187-59570 GCF_001443285.1 Poecilia latipinna | reverse complement strand
AACCAGAAGGCAAAACAGAAAAGTAGACTTGCAGAATGCACTGAAACATATAAAAACAGAGCACAAGAGAAAAATACATTGAAAGAATAGGAGAAAGTGTGACATGGTTGTACTCCAGAAGAGTTTGACAGAAAACAGTAAGACCTGTAGCAATAATAGTAATAATTCCATAAAGTAGACACACGTAGCTACATTTTAATGCATAAATTATTTCTCTACAGTGAAATATGTATGAACAGCATCATTTTGTTTGTCAAAAAGCAGGAAAAAGTTCAAAAACGGCAGTTACTAGAGTGTACACTCTAGTAACTGATGTTTTTGAACTTTTTTCTGCTTTTCGACAAACAAAATGATGCTGTTCATACATATTTCACTGTAGAGAA
>NW_015115242.1:56604-57887 GCF_001443285.1 Poecilia latipinna | reverse complement strand
GCTTATGTTTTTAATGTACTGTGTTTTTATTGTCACCAACTGAGTGTGTAACGTGATTTGTGTGATGAGGAGCGATCATAAACGACGGAGAACAGATGCGGAGTGAGGCAGGCAGTTCTCGTGTCTCATCGGTGGGGGCGCTCATGAACCCAGACAGTGTGACGCACAACTGCAGAGTAAGAGACGGTAACAGCGAGTTAGCAATACAGTAGCTGCTCTGATACAGAGAGCGAGAAAGACGTGGTTTGAGTTGTACTCTCACGGTTTCTCCCTTTGCTTTTAAGCACAGCACGAAATTAATAATATCTACATGTCTAAGTTTGATTGAGATCACGGAATCATGAATGGCATGTAAAGGAATAGCCTTTTTGCCCTCCAGCATTGTAGCATGCGAGAAATTTCTTTATGTAAACAATAACAGGCAGGGGGTCTAGATTTGTAAATCCGATTATAATGAAGTTGGTGCCTCACCAGGTATATCCATCCATGGATATATATATATATATATATATATATATATATGTCTCTGGACATATATATGTCCAGAGACACACGGGGCAGAGGCAGGCAGTTCTCGTGTCTCATCGGTGGGGGCGCTCATGAACCCAGACAGTGTGACTGCACAACTGCAGAGTAAGAGACGGTAACAGCGAGTTAGCAATACAGTAGCTGCTCTGATACAGAGAGCGAGAAAGACATGGTTTGAGTTGTACTCTCACGGTTTCCGCCTTTGCTTTTAAGCACAGCACGAAATTAATAATATCTACATGTCTAAGTTTGATCGAGATCACGGAATCATGAATGGCATGTAAAGGAATAGCCTTTTTGCCCTCCAGCATTGTAGCATGCGAGAAATTTCCTTATGTAAACAATAACATGCAGGGGGTCTAGATTATCTATCTATCTATCTATCTATCTATCTATCCATCTATCTATCTAGAGGTTCAACTGAGTGTGTAACGTGATTTGTGTGATGAGGAGCGATCATAAACGACGGAGAACAGATGCGGAGTGAGGCAGGCAGTTCTCGTGTCTCATCGCTGGGGGCGCTCATGAACCCAGACATTGTGACTCCACAAGTGCAGAGTAAGAGATGGTAACAGCGAGCCGTCCAGCGAGCTAGCCACACAGTAGTTGTGCTGATACAGAGAGCGAGAAAGACGTGGTTTTGAGTTGCACTTAACGGTTTCTCCCTTCGCTTTTAAGCACAGCACGAAATTAATAATATCGACATGTCTAAGTTTGATCGAGATCACGGAATCATGAATGGCATGTAAAGGAAT
>NW_015115242.1:49590-50110 GCF_001443285.1 Poecilia latipinna | reverse complement strand
ATAGATAGATAGATAGATAGATAGATAGATAGATAGATAGATAGATAGATAGATAGATAGATAGATATAAAATCAATGATGTGCTGTCAGATGAGGCAGGAGAGCCAGAGCCACACCTGTCATCATGGAAAAATAATGTATAACAATAAAATCATTTATAAAGATTTTTTCACCCTGTTGTTTTGTCCTATAAAGTCCCTATTTATCATTTGACTAAAATATGATGATTTTTTTTTTTTCAAAATCGCTGAATTTTCCCATTAAAATGCTTGGAAGCGAAGCCGGTGAGGCAAGACCGAGCTGAGCCTCACCTGTGATTGCGCAACCTCTCGCTAAGAGCACCGGTTTCCATTCTATGAGAGCAGCTCCTCCTGTCTGTACGCCGGCAATAAAATGGCTAAAAAACATTTAATATATGAACTGATTTTCCATAATTTAGCTTATGTATATAATGTACAGTGTTTTTTGTCACCAACTGTGTGTGTATCGTGTTTTGTGTGCGGAGGAGCGATCAGAAACG
>NW_015115242.1:42755-43409 GCF_001443285.1 Poecilia latipinna | reverse complement strand
TCTATCTATCTATCTATCTATCTATCTATCTATCTATCTATCTATCTATCTATCAAATTAGTACAGATCCAGAAATATTTGAAGGAGTGAAACTTAGTAAAGGTTTTGCAGATTTCAGCTGAAGAAGCGGAAGTTTTTGTGCAACATGAATTATTTGAAAAGTCAAAATGTGAAACAGCGTAAAAATATCATAATTAGCACAAGAGGAAATAAGTGAAACAGAGCATAAAAAAGACCATAGTTAGCTAAATTATGGTCTGTATATATATATAGATATATTGAGATATAGATAGATAGATAGATAGATAGATAGATAGATAGATAGATATATAGAGATATAGGTAGATAGATATATAGAGATATAGATAGATATATAGAGATATAGATAGATATAGATAGATATATAGAGATATAGATAGATATATATAGATAGATAGATAGATAGATAGATAGATAGATAGATAGATAGATAGATAGATACATAGATAGATAGATAGATAGATAGATAGATAGATAGATAGATAGAGATATAGA
Organism: Poecilia latipinna; assembly: GCF_001443285.1. Classification (NCBI taxonomy): domain Eukaryota; kingdom Metazoa; phylum Chordata; class Actinopteri; order Cyprinodontiformes; family Poeciliidae; genus Poecilia; species Poecilia latipinna. The sequence goes on along the minus strand of NW_015115242.1, from coordinate 42,875 downwards.
TAGATAGATAGAGATATAGATAGATAGATAGAGATATATAGATATATATAGAGACATAGATAGATAGATAGATAGATAGATAGATAGATAGATAGATAGATAGATAGATAGATAGATAGA
>NW_015115242.1:37381-38353 GCF_001443285.1 Poecilia latipinna | reverse complement strand
AGGGCAATTATTTCAAAAAGTGCAATAGTGAAGTTTACCAAAAGTCATAGCAGCATTCTCCTGAAGAAGCTGAACGTTTTGATATATAAATTAGTGAAATTAGTAAAAGATAGTAGAAGTAGTTAAACGAGGAAAAAGGTACGGAAGACAGAATAATAACTAGAAAAATAGCTGTTCCTAGCGAAACAGCCGTGAGAATGCATATTTGCAGAATGACTGCAGCAGAAATGCAAGAAAAAGTTGAGAAAAGCGTAAGAAGTAGGGAAAAGCAGAAGAAATTGAAATAGTTGAAACAGTGAAATTGAAATAGTTGAACAGTCAAACGTACCAAAGAGCAGAAATTAGTACACAACCAGAAATATTTGATGGAGTGAAACTTAACATAAAGGGCCAAAGAAGCATATTTGCAGAATGATTTATGCAAAAATATAAGAAACTTGAGAACAAAGAGTAGGAAGTTGGAAAAAAGCATAAGAAAGCTACAGTCATATATTGTAAAAATCCTTTGCCCAGTAGTGGAACTTAGCAAAGGTGTTGCAGAATTCAGCTGAAGACGCAAAAGTTTGTGTGCAACCTGAATTATTTGAAAAAGTCAAAAAGTGAAACAGAGCATAAAAAAGACCATAGTTAGCTAAATTATGGTCTGTATATATATATAGATAGATATCAAATCAGTGATGTGCTGTCAGATGAGGCAGGAGAGCCAGAGCCACACCTGTCATCATGGAAAAATAATATATAACAATAAAATCATTTATAAAGATTTTTTCACCCTGTGGTTTGTACTATAAAGTCCCTATTTATCATTTGACTAAAATATGATGATGTTTTTTATTCAAAATCGCTGAATTTTCCCATTAAAATGCTTGGAAGCGAAGCCGATGAGGCAGCACCGAGCTGAGCCTCACCTGTGATTGCGCAACCTCTCGCTAAGAGCACCGGTTTCCATTCTATGAGAGCATGCTCCTCCTG
>NW_015115242.1:30105-31153 GCF_001443285.1 Poecilia latipinna | reverse complement strand
TTAAAATAGTACAATAGCATAATTCACAATTTATTTTTTGTTTCTCATAAAGATTTAAAAAGTTTTTTTTATCCCTTTTTATTATCACAATGATCACTAATAACAGGTGACCAAGCATTACACATTGCATAAAGTCAGGAGTCACAAGTTTACACACTGTGAGTCCTGTCTTATTCCCACTATACCCATATTTAAACTAGCTGATACTTTAACCCAGTATGTGGAAACCTGATTTGAAAAAAAAAATAACACACGTGTACTGAAAAATGATATAAATGTGCAAATCTATAGAAATTTTAGCAGAATGAAATGAGCTTAATTACAAATTTTTTCAAACTTGTGCATAGTTCACATTTGCATGGTTGTTGTGAAGATGAATCTGGTGATGCAAGCTAAAATAAAAATAAAAAATCAGTCACTGTAAAGATATAAATGTTCACACATGTTGGGACCTTTCTGGTTGCTGCTGCAGCTTCCTTTAACCTGCTGAGTGTTTGCTCCAGCATTGAACAGATGGGTGCAGATCTTCAGGAAAAAAGTGGGACACTTTAACCCTCTGAGCAAACAACTCAAGTTTCTTACTTCTTCCTACTCCTTTTCAAACATGTTAAGATATCTGTGGTCCAAAAATATCCGTCTTTTGGATTCCTTGTTCCTGTGCATGATTTTATACTATAATATTCAAAATAAAATAAATGGAAGCATCAGTCCTCATCACAGCTGCCACAGGTGTCCTGGAATGCTGATTGATGTATCATGTCATCTGTCACAACGCGTTTTGCTGTCGTATCACGGTTACATGAGAGCCACTAAAGGTGAAAAAATAAATATGACAGTCAGCTGGACAAAGATTGTAGTCATTTCTCAGTTAGTTAAACAGAAACGATATTTGAGTACTCACCAGAGTCAGCTGCACCTCATGTCTGCTGGTGACAGGGACATCTTGGAATGCAGACATGTATGGGAAAGTCCTCCTGAGAAACCAAAAGAAAACATGTGTTGTAATGATCTATCAACTGTAAACGTCCCATGACACATGATAGCTAGT
>NW_015115242.1:22332-24832 GCF_001443285.1 Poecilia latipinna | reverse complement strand
CGGCGGCATCGGAATAATAAAAGAATAGGTTTTGCCCTCTAGGATTGTACGCATGCGCAAAATTTCCTTATGTAAACAATAACATGCAGGGGTCTGCATGTTATTGTTTAAACTCGCTTTTGTTGAAAGTTCAAAATGCATTAGCATAAATTGTTATTAAATAATACTCTCTTAATCACTGTCATGAACAAAATATTCAATAAAAAATATAATTTTAACTTGCTGTGGGAGAGGCCGCAGGAGCTTGCTCCGCTCAGCAAATGCAGGTGACTTTAAGAACGCCGCCCAAAGCCCCTCAACTGCGCTCAACTATGTGTGTGTGTGTGTGTGTGTGTGTGTATGTGTGAGTATATATATATATATATATATATATATATATATATATATATATATATATATCTTCCATGATGACGGGTGTGGCTCTGGCTCTCCTGCCTCATCTGACAGCACATCACATATATATATATATATTTAGTGAGTGTGGGAGCTTAAACAAAGAGTGCAGTGTTGTTCCACCGATGTTGAAAGCTGCCGTTCCAGTGAAAGAAGTGAGCAGAACAGTTGGAGCCGAAATATCAGCATCTTCTGAAAAGCGTGGCAGCCTGCTGAGTATTTTGCATGCCTCTGAGTAAACGCATCGAATCAGATGTGACTTACCAGTACCTGCTCCACCATTTACATACAGAAAAAATGGCTCTGGTTTAAGACCGCACACAAGGTTGATGCACCAGTCTCTGATGGCATAGAAGATACAGGCCTGCTTCTGGTTCAGGTTCTGATACATTTGTCTCAGCAGAGTCGGATCCATGGCGGGGGGTTCTCTGATGGCTCGCATTTCTGTGACAGCAGAAGGCTGAGGACAGTAGTCTGGAACGTTTTCCTGTTCGTTTTCGGGGTCTGCCGGCTGAAGGTTGTCGTCGCACTGTAACCTCACAACTTCAGATTCAGGAGCAAGATTACACCATTCGTCAATCACATGGTCTCTGCTTTCCTCAAACTCTTCAAGGGCACTCTCAATCTCCTCCTTGTTTTTCTCATATTTATCTCTGTTTCTCTTGACAACACTTTTAACAGTTTCAAGGCGGTCTGAACCTGGTACTCGGATGCAGCCAGAGGTGTAAAAAGACTCGTAGGTAGGAAGATTGACGCTTCGAATTTCAAACTCCGACCGATGAGGAAGGTACAGTCTCAGTAATCTGGCATAAAACTGCTCCGGTTCCTTCTCTTTAGAACAATGATAGTAGCGAATGACAGAGGGCTTGTCATTTTTCCGCCTGGTCACAAATCCCAGCTGATTTAGAAGTGGTAAAACACCATTAGCGCTTGCCTTCTCTGAACTTACAAACCTGCAGGTGGCAGCGAAATCAGCCAAACACATCTCCTCATATTCTGGTGTTTCAGGCCGTGCTTTGTACTTATCTGTCAAACTTGTCATCCATATATTGAAAGAATCCAATGGGATGTCCTCCAAGAAAGACATTGGCCGGCTCATTTTTAAAGGATTCTCGTCTGTTGGTATAAACACGACACTGCGGGAACAGTTTTTCATCTTTAATCCACAGGCACGCGCCACGCACTCCTGAGCACTGATTTCTCTCTTTTTTGAGTATGCCTGCATGATAGCTCTCATTTCATCACACTCATTGACTCGGTCCATGTTTGAATTATCCATCACTGTCTTCAAGTACTCTGAAAGTCCACTTTCTTTTTTTGTGATGTATTTTGTCAAATACTGTATACATGAGTAGGCATTTAGTATGAAAGACACATCAATGTTACTGTCCCAAGCTTTAAGCAGATGTGGATTGTAAGCATTTATCCAGCAATCTTTGGGATCACGCTTCAAGTAGATGGCAGTCTTTTTGTTCATGGTCTGAAGACAAGATTCATACTCTTGTAGTGTCAAGTGACACCGAGAAAGGATCTGCTCTAAACTCATGGAAGCGACTTCAGGTTCGTTCAGGAGCTGCATGAAAGGCCTGAGTTTGGCTTTAGCAGATTCAGTGTCATTGTTCTCACCTGGTCTGGAGATCATCGTGTTTCTGCAGGGGGGCTTTGGAAAACCAAATCGACAACCAGAGTTCACACTCTTGAAACAAGACCTGGTGTGATTCTTACTGTGCCTCTGAACTTCAGAAACTTTCCGATACAGTTCTGGTTCTCTGTCTGGATCAGGAAGCTGTGCCGAGATGTATTTATCAACAAAATTGCACACAGTTTGATCGTCTGAGTCATCCAGCTGTGGAGCTCCTTCAACCCATAGCATCGCATGGATGTGTGGACTTCCTCTGTGCTGAAACTCAACTCTGTAAAAATAGTCAATCACTTTTCCCAAAGGCTGAGCATCTGACAGCAACAAATCTCTGAAAAGTGCCTCAACTCGCTTATCGAATAAACGCATGCAGGTGACAGGATTGGATCGCAGAATCTCAGACTTGGCGGTCCAGTCAAGAGCGTCGACATCAATTTCCTCACCTTGTTGCCTCTTTATAGCTTGAAT
>NW_015115242.1:18372-19223 GCF_001443285.1 Poecilia latipinna | reverse complement strand
ATGTATTTCAATGGGCAAAAAATTTGCACAAAAGGGCAATTATTTCAAAAAGGGCAATAGTGAAGTTTACCAAAAGTCATAGCACCATTCTCCTGAAGAAGCTGAACGTTTTGATATATGAATTAGTACAATTAGTGAAAAATAGTAGAAGTAGTTAAACGACAAAAAACGTACGGAACATTATATAATAACTAGAAAAATAGCTGTTCCTAGCGAAACAGCCGTGAGAATGCATATTTGCAGAATGACTGCAGCAGAAATGCAAGAAAATTTTGAGAAAAGCGTAAGAAGTAGGAAAAAGCAGAAAAAACTTGAAATAGTTGAAACAGTGAAATGTAGCAAAGAGCAGAAATTAGATGAAGCAGAAATCAGAACAAAACCACAAATAGTTGAAACAGATGAACAGTGAAACATAGCAACATAGGAAAATGCATAAAATAGCAGAAGCAGGAATTATTACAAAGACAGAAATATTTGAAGAATTGAAACATAGCAGCACAAAAACCATAAAGGAACAGAAGAGGCTGAACAGTATGATATATGAATTGCTAAAATTGATAAAAGACTGCAGAAGACCTTAAACAATATTAAAAACAGTGGAAGTTGAAGGCATACACAAAAGTTGAATAGTTAAAAGATAGTAAAAACCAGTGGAAGTTGAAAGCATACACAAAAGTTGAATAGCTAAAAGATATTAAAAACCAGTGGAAGTTGAAGGCATACAGAAAAGTTGAAAAGCTAAAAGAAATTAAAAACCAGTGGAAGTTGAAACCATACACAAAAGTTGAATAGTTAAAAGATAGTAAAAACCAGAGGAAGTCGAAGGCATACACAGAAGTTGAATAGCTAAA
>NW_015115242.1:0-14717 GCF_001443285.1 Poecilia latipinna | reverse complement strand
AGACTGAATGTCATTGGCATTCCACTTTTGTTCCTTGTGTGGGGGTCAAAGTATCCATATTCACCAGATCTGCTTCTGAAAACAGCAATGCCTAAGCCTGACATGATCAGAAGTCCATATTGTACATCTGATGACAAATGGCTCAATGCTTCTTCCAGGCTTGGATAAGTCTGTCCACCTCCAAATGTTCCACACACAGGGAATGGAGTCATGTCCACCTGATATGTTGACCTGCGTGCACTTACCTCATTTGGTAGTTCATCAGTTGCCAAATGGATGCTACGAGGAAATCTTTCTCTAGCCTGTCTGTACACAGCATCGCCTTTATCCAGAACTAGGTCAAGATCTGGTCTGGTAATCATTTCATTCTCGTGGAAAAAAGCCAGAAACACCAAACTGTTGGCCATACACTGACTGTTCCTGTATTTTCCATATTTCAACGAATCCTGACTCCGTGAGGCACAAACATGTGTCACTGATGGATGAAGTTCTACATTAACTCGAGACTGCCGAGCTGAACCACATCCCCTTTTCACCATGTCAGCATACGACACCTGTGATGCACTTTGCTTTGTATCTCCTGCATCATGCTGGAAAGCTGTTTGGGCAGTGTTTCCATGAGATAGTGCTACCACAGAGGATAAACTGTTTTCACTTCTATCGTTTACCTGCTGTCGTTCAAAAGACTCCCCAACACACATATCATCTCTAGCAAGCTGTCTCTGTGCAACATCAGCGTATGGTATATTCTGAAACTGCTGCTTGTTGTTCTCAGAGTCAGTACCTGTCACTTGATTGCTCTGAGACCGTTTCTCCTTCTGCCATCTGAGCTTCTGAGCCTGAGAACGCTGACTCTTTCTCGGCATTGTTGATTAGACTTCTGGACAGGTCAGGCAGGAAACAGCAACTCCAATGGTCCTTGTTGATCTTTTTATCTCAAGCAGATACAACACAAAACTACACCAATGTACATACAATGAATGTATAAGTGTTGAATAGCTAGTCAGTACAAACCTGTGCACAAACCTGAAGTTCAGTCCAAAGTCAGTAGCAGCAGGCAGGAACACGAATTAGGCAGCTCAGATAAGAAATGAGCTTTACTTCAGTCCAATTGAAATTTTGTTCAATAAAAATTTAGCTCAGTTGATTAATTTTGTACTGAGTTCTTAAATGTATACAGATCAAGAATGTAGTTGATCTGTTTCAGAAATTATTTAAAATAGAAAATTATAATCCAATTCTGAAATAGAAGTTTTTTTAAACTTCAGGTCCAAATCAGATTACTCAAAAAGACGTCTTAGAAATATCAAACTTTAAAGTTTTTTTCTTTTTACTGTTTTCAACTTTATGCCAATAGTGATCTATAAATATATTTCGTCAGACAAGACCAGAGCTTTACTTAAGTCCAATTAGAATTGGAGCAATGTAGTTCAGCAGAAAGCAAACTTTGCTTTCAATTTTAAAATTTATACAGATCAAGTTTTTAGTTGACCTGTTTGAGTAATTATTTATTTTCAGCCAATTTTTAAATGGAAGCTTTTCAAACTTATTAAATTATTACTTAACAAGACGTCTTAGGATTGTGAAGCTTCCCAGTTATTTACCGTTACGGTGGAAAGCGGTAGACAGGAAAGACAGAGCAGTGAGAGGGTAGATTCTCTCAGATTCTCAATGATAGTCAGATGAGTTACTGATAAACTCGATAGAAGTATGGTTTCTCAAATATATAGCCACAAAAAATATGCCACAAAATTCATGCCACAAAATTCATGCCACAAAATCAATGCCAATACTGTTCAGAGGTCACAGGACGTAAGATGTGAGGGGAAAAACAGATCTAGTTACTGGTAAACTAGATTAAGAGAGACAGGCAAACATCAATTTGGCAGTAAACTGATGGTTGAAGAAAAAAAGGGAACTCTGGTTACTGGTAAACCAGGCTCTTGAATTCGGAAAAACCAGGCCGCCTTTTGGGATGCTGGTTTTTGAAAAAATTTGTAGGAGAGTTTAGGGATGAGATAGTAAAATGCACAGAAAATGGTTTTCCAGATATGTTGGAAGGAAGAGGAAAGAGAAAAACACAGTTGGAAAATTAAAAAGCTTCGGACAGTGGTTAGAATTGAGTGTCGGTGGAACACCTGCGAGACAAAGAACAGCCAATAGACATCAAAATGAAACATTCTCAACAGAGCAGCTTCTGGGTCATATTCCATCTGAAAAGGTTTAAACTGTGAAGAGATGCATAGCTACTACAAGTGAACTAAGCTCTGTGGTGTGAATTGGGTTGTTGCTGTGTTTTCATGACCTTTATTAAAATAGTTCAATTAATGTAGATTATGATATTCTTACTAAAATAAGATGCATCCCAGCATACCAACAGAGAAATAAAAGAGCCAGCTGCTTTAGCAGAATTTAATGTTGACTTGGACCTTCTTCATCACAGAGCTTAAAGTGAGTGACAGAAAACCTCCTCATGAGTCCAGACAACAACTCAGAGGGTTGTTGCTGTACTGAGTCATGTTTCTTACAGGGTTTTGGGCAACAGGGTCCTCATGTGAGCACAACCAACATATCCTGTTTGGACCCAATTTAAACCAAATGTTTGTAGATATGATTTTATTCAAATTGTCTGTGAGTCAGGTTGGATCAGCTGTGACAGCTCGGCTGATCCAGGTTGGAACATCCACTCACCAGGAAGGCAGGTGTTTGGGTCCACTTCTCTCTGTGAGGGAGAGTAGAAACAGTTTGTTAGTAGCTGACCAGAAAACCTTCGGGAGTCCAGAACACACTTATCTGCTAAGGTTCTTTGTTCTCTGTCCACAAGCTGCTTTGATCTAAACATTTCTGGACTTCTCAGCTCATAACAACCTCTTGGGAGATGAGTGTATGATGTTCAGAACCAGTACCAGGTTCTTTTTTTAAGTGACAACATACATCTGTCTGATTAAAGATGTCTAAGTGAGATCAAATAAGTTATCATCAAATATTCAAATCAGATCCAAATACAAACATTCCTTTCCCAATTAAAGGGTGTTATTTTGTATGTATTCTTTGTTTAGTGTTGACATATTTAAATTCTTTCAACACAATTAAGAGTATTTTTATTTTAAAATTATTTCTATTCTAAAAAAATAAAAATGTTCCATTTAGCTTCTTCAGTTAGTCCTAGTCCCAAAAGATGGATGCTGTCCATCAAAAGCAAGTCAAAGCATAGAAATTCTGACCCCGAATGAATTCAAACATTCTGATGAGGATCAGACACTGATTTTAACATAGACACATGGATGCCATCATATCCAGTTGCTGATCAAATTACTTTCAGCAGCTGTCTTACAGAGGTTTAAAGATGCTAAAGCCTTGCACATTTATCCACGTACAGAACCCTCAGTGTTTTTTTTTTATACAATCACTGAGGTGTTCAGTGACAGCTAACTTTTTTTAATCAAATAAAGCCACACGTTGCTAGTACTCACCTCACTGAGCAGAATTTGGAGGCAATGTCTGGGTACTCTGAAAGGAGAGGAAAAACGGTTGAATTTATATTTGACAGAGGCACATACACAAAACTGACTAACTTAAAAAACAGCAGTCCTATGTTTGCATCATTCTGCTTGGGCTGAGCGTTTGGGCCTTTTTTAATAGTGCATCTGAAATTCTATAGCAATGAAGATAAGAGATGGGAGTGACACTATCAACTTATTTATTTATTTTCTCAGACAAGGTTCTGTCTGAGATGATTTTTTAAAAGACATCGAGTCTGGTTTTAAGATACTTTGACAGAGAAAATTGACAAATTTTAGTCTAATTTTAGTTTAAAAAACACATTAAAGTTTTCCGCATTGCCACTATCTGATCATATTTTCATTCTTTCCAAATAGAGAATGTTGTAATGCAGTTTGCTGATGTGATCTAGAAGCAGTTTATCTTTAAAAATAATGTACTTACCAGCCAAGGGACGTTGGTCAACAGAGGTATGTCTGAGAAAAGACACATAGACAAAGTTATCCAAGGATCCACAGACACCACCAGTACGACACAACACATTGGTAAATGGATACTGTTAACTATTTAGTGTTTCTCTTTGAATATTTACAAGAATTAAAAAAAATGTAAATATTATTAATAAATATGTTCATAAATATTATGACTCTGAGTTGCAAATACATCAATATTATTTAACATATGTATTAGGAGCAGTATGAAATGTCCAGTCTTGCCTTGATTTATTGTTAAAAACATTTGTGTTCGACAGGCTGCTGAACTTTGCAATCTACTTACCAGCCAAAGAACGCTGGTGAGCAGTTTTCTTTCAGTCTGTGAAAAGACACTGTGTGTTATCTCACAATTATTGACTTGATCAGAAAAATACACAAGTTGGAAAGCACATTTCATTGTTAGCTATTTAACTTGGAATATTTACATAAATTAATAAACTCACTACGTAAATCGGGATTACAGATTAATATTCTTTAATTAATGAAATCTATTTTTCTAGCAGTACAGAAAGATGTGAACCCAACTTGACTGCAGAAACAGCGGTCTTTATACTCTTATTGGCTACGATTAACTCCGAGGATTACTGTTGGATTTTCAAATTGAATAGAAGCTGATCGAGAAGACGAAGAGTAGCATGCATGGTTATGAATTATACTAATTGGATACACATTCTTCATTCTGAACAGAATGGTTTTCAGTCAAGCACCCGTCAATATTAGCATATCATGCTAACGCACAGTACCCATCAGAAATAGGATGGCTAGCTGTTTACAACTTCATTATGGCGATGGTTAAATAGCAATTATTAACATCTTTAAGAATGAAACTGTGTTAAATCATTCTTTGTCGATTATGGCAGGCCCAGTTAAAACACTGCTCACCTGCAAGGCACACACCAAGAACAAACCAACCCCTTAACGGTTGACAATCCCAGTTTCACTTCAACTGAAAAGTCTAATTAACGGTTGGAATTTTATACAGTTAGCTGAATAGAAGCTGACCATGAAGACAAATACTAACATACATGGTTATAAATTAAGTTAATTGGAAAAATACTCTCTTCAATCTGAATAGACTGGCTTTCATACGAGTTATACAGCAGCCGTCAATTTTAGCATATGCTAATGATTGTTTGCTATCACAAAAAACTACGTATAGCTGTTTTCAGCCTTATTAAGTTACAGCCACACTTAAGAACCAATTATGTATTAACTCTTTGACAACGAAACCGTCTCTCATTGTTTATAATTTTATTATTACAACAGACCCAATTAAAACACCGCTTACCTGTTGGGCACAAACGAAGAAGGGAGAACGTAACGGCAGAGAACGCCACGTCATGCGTCAGAGACATTCAGGAGCACTCGGATATTTTTTCCACTTCGATTACGACTGTGGATTTTGCATGCTTGTTAAATCAATTCAAGAAAGATTTGGCACCAGTTTTAAGTCTCGTGTGCAACTCGTGTTTTGAAACATACCATTTTCAACCGTATTTATTTTTTATCGCCTTAGAATTAATTCTAACATTCAAAATTATATAATTATTAATTCCCTTCGTTACTTATGACTTACTGTGGATTTTATTGAAAGTTCAAAATGTATTTTTAATTAACACTGCTTCTTTATCACTGTCATAAACAAAATATTAAATAGAAAAATTAAACTTACTGTGGGAGAGGCGGCAGAAGCTTGCCCCGCTCAGCAAATGAAAGTGACGTTCAAAGAACGCCACTTAAAGCCACTCGACTGCGCATGTCCATAAAACCGTGGCAGGTTTACGAGTTCTTGATTGTACTCTTGTTCTGCCACAGACAGAACACCTAACACACTAAAGCAGGACCTCCGGCAATAGCGGGCATTGGAAGAAATTATCCACCCTCAGAGCCATGGTCACATCCATACTGAAAGGTCTTTTTTTTCTTCATCCCGCAGTTAATAAAATTAACGGAGGGCTAGATTAGGATTACACCCAAATTATCGATTTTACTACGGTGGCCCTGAGGTGCAAACCATTTAAGCAAAATTAAAATAATTACATTCAAAATCATATAGACGCCTTACTGTGGCTTTCGTTCAAAGTTCTAAATGTATTAGATTTAAGTCTTATTAAATAACACTGCTTCTTCATCATTGTCATGAACAACATCCATCCATTTTCTTTACAGCCTTGTCCCTTAGCGGGGTCGGGAGGGGTGCTGGTGCCCATCTCCAGCTCACGTTCTGGGCGACAGGCGGGGTACACCCTGGACGGGTCGCCAGTCTGTCGCAGGGCAACACAGAGACACACAACCATGCACACACACTCACACCTAGGGTGTCATCTGGAGAAGCCAATTAAGACAGTCATGTTTTTGGACTGTGGGAGGAAACCCGGAGAAAACCCAGTCATGCACAGGGAGAATATGCAAACTCCATGCAGAAAGACCGGGCCCAGGTATCGAACCCAAAACCTTCTTGCTGCAAGGCAACAGCTCTACCAACTGTCCCTCCATGAACAACATATGAACGTCATTTCTCAATAACGTATAAAAAATAAATACAGGATTATTTTTTTCTTGTCTTGAAATGTTAAATGTACGTTAAATTATGGAATTATGTAAATATATTCTTTGATAAAACACTGTAAAGGCTTATATTCATCATTTTTAATATAAAAATTATCAGAATCATTTTTATCAAATAAAACATTGTGCTCTTTATTCAGAAATGCCCCCCAAAAATGAAATAATCACATCAAAAGTTAGAAACTTTGTCTAGTCATTTCTTTGATTGCCAAATATATTAATGTGTGTGAGAAAAATGTGTCAATAACAGGTATTAATTTAAAATACTTTGTAGAACAGCACTTTATAAAGTTCGGTCCATTCACTTGCATACCTTAGTGGCACATATTCCACATTCAATATGGCGGACGCTGCTTCGTATCGCAACAACGGGCCGGCCCGCGCCATGAGGCGTCTACGTATTAATGTCTATGGTGGCAACCATAGACATAAGAATAGACCCTCATGGACCGCTCTCACCTATTGTCGCTGACGAGATTTAGGGTGCCCATCTTGGAGCGGTCCACCACTCCACTCAGCGTTATGTGTTTAGCAGGCACAATGACGTATGAGCGCATTTAATCGATGAGCTTCAAGAGGTAGTCTTGAAGAATGGCTATGAGAATTCTAAGAATTGCTGAATGACTGCTGCCGAAATGCAAGAAAATGTAGAAAGACTCGTAGGATGATTGCCGCTTCGAGTCATACATTAACAATAATTATGTTGTTTCATTCTTATATCTGCTCTGATGCATCTCTTCTCCACAGCAACATCCAGAAATGTTAATGGTTTTGTCATTTTCAATATGAACCTCTCGCTTGTTTGGGTTGTGATTATCCATTTGAGCAATATTCAGAGGTTTGGATTTCTCTTGCCTTTTTGTCTCTTATGTTATTTATCTACAATCAGGTTTGTAAGTTTACATGTTGTCTTCTGAAAATGACAAAAAGAAAAGCAAAATCAAGAGAACAAATATGAATTAAAATAACAACATGCCTCAGCTTTATCACTAAAGTTTATTTAAAACCTCTTAAGCCCGACTTCGGCTATCTCCGTAAACAACCGCTACACGTGACTTTTTTTTTACTGATTATTTATTTGTATTGTCCGCTATAGAAGGCTTTCATCATTCGAAAACTATCCCGCATACAAGTTTTGCCCAAAATGTTATGGTTTTACGGCTAATTAAAATCAGCTGACGGATTTAAAGGGGCGTGTCCATTTAAATGCCCTGTCGTCAAATACGCGTGTAAAAAGCGAATTTTCTGTCGGCTGACTGACAATGTTCGGTATGACTTGACACAGAGAAGACTCTTAACTTTGGATACTTGAAAATATTGGCTTTGTAAGCTCACTTCAGGGTCGAAATTCACCTGAAACCCCCTCCCATGCTTTCTGAATGAGTTTTTAGCAGCTCTGAATGAGGTGCTAACGACGGCGCTTTCCTGCTTCAAAGATCACTCGAGCCAAGCTGATTACCCTCCCCGCTATCTTCCAGCTTCGTGTGTGGAAGCTAAAATAAAATTGGTGCGGAGGGGAATTTCTCCAACGTGGCTTTGTGCACAAAACCCAGGCTTTGGGAACTGATAAAAGTGGCATTTTTTCACTTTATAGTAGAATTTATATCATTTTATTGCTTTGAGCGAGGAATATTCAGTTTTCAGAGCGCAGGGAAACATCTTGCTGCAATTTAGTCTCTGATTTGTGCGTGATTTCGTCACAATGTGACGAGTCATAGAAAGAGCTGTCAGTTCATTATTATGTATATTACACAGTGCACAATGGTACATTTTGCATAAATGTCATGACCAAGGTTTATGTTGCATGAAGAAAGTGTCATTCAATAGTAATCACCAATTTAATTTGAACAGATTCCCAGTTATGATGTGAAAATACATGTGTTACAGATATTAAGAATTGTGCCAAAATTACCCCTCCGCCTGGGAAATTTCTCACTAACACCTTGTACCACCTCTAGCGCCGTAGGAGTTAAGGATATTTAAAACAGGCAGATAGCGCTGTGAATCAATGAATGGAAAAGTGATATGATTGTATAAGTTAAATTTCATCATACTCCTTTTCAGACTCACAATCACTGAATAAGTGGAGGATTTCCACTTGCATATATATGGTGTAAATGTCATGAACAAAGTTTATGTTATATGAAGAAAGTGTCATTCAGTAGTAATCAACAATTTAATTTGAACAGATTAACAGATTATTTGATGAGCTATAACAAAGCAAGCAACAAAAAATTGTAAAAGGCCTGAAATTGGTAAATTAAAAGGCCTGAAAGTTCAAGAGTGAAATACAGCAAATATCATTAAAAAAGCATAACCAGAGATTAGTCAAAAAATTTAAATTGTTTAAAAAAGTTGAACAATGAAACTGAAAATATTTTTTGTGTCATTCAACAGTAATCACCAATTTAATTTGAACAGATTAACAGATTATTTGATGAGCTATAACAAAGCAAGCAACAAAAAATTTGTAAAAGGCCTGAAATTGGTAAATTAAAAGGCCTGAAAGTTCAAGAGTGAAATACAGCAAATATCATTAAAAAGCATAACCAGAGATTAGTCAAAAAATTTAAATTGTTTAAAAAAGTTGAACAATGAAACTGAAAATATTTTTTGGATTTAAATTGAAATTATTTTTTGATTATTTTCTTGATTTCATTTCCATGTACTTCTATGTCCACCACAATGTTCCCTTCTTCCAGCAATACGTCAAAAGGGCTCCACATATCCGTAGAAATCCTGTAGATCTCATCGTTCTCAAGGAGGACCTGTTTGACGTTTGTGTCTTCTGTGTCCATTACACCAATGACTACAGCTGCTTTCTTTTCTTCCTTCTTTTCCTGTTAATACAGTACAAAAATATAGCATTTTATATTAGAAATATAATAAGGTTTGTGAGTTTTCATGTTGTCATCTAAAACGAGAACAAAAAAAACAAACCAACACCAAGGCTAAATGTCAAATAACAGTAGCAAATTGCTTCATCTTTTGTTATGTATGCTATTTACTTCTGGTTTACGTTTTTTAAGTCCAAGATAATTTGCTTTGTGCATTTCAGCAATCAGGAAGTTCAAAGTGCTTTATATAGTAAAATATCATACAGTCAGCAACTGTAAATCAAGCAACAACAACAAACATGACATTTTGTCACACACCACCATCAAAAACATTAACATTGTGGACGTTGGTTCCAGATCTGTGGTACATTTATTGTTGTTTCTCCTTTATTTAAGTCTTCTTTTGACAATGCATAATAGACTTGAGTCAGAAAATATTGAATGGTTAACAGAATATTAAAATATATAATAAGCCATTCCATAATTTTGAAGTTGACAAAAAATTGCAAGGCTAGCTCTGAGCAGTGGCACTTTTCACACTTTTTGTATATCTCCAAAGTTTTGCAAATAATTTAAATTAGAATGCCTCAATTTTAAAAGATATGCACATTTCAGTTTAAATGTCTAAATCAACTTAAAATTAGATTAATTTACTTCTTCAGGAATTGACAACATACCTGTATTCTTGTAAAAGACGTGCTCTGCAGCTGTAGCCCATACGCTGACTCATGGCACCGAACATGTGTTAACGTCACTTTTTGGCCAATGGCCAGTTCGTTCAACGTTGCCTCCCTCCAAAGGGAGACAGGCATTGTGCAGCTGCCCTGTAATTAAAAGAATTATTGCCAAATTAGAGATTTATCCAAGAGTTCTCAAAAAGTCAACAAACAAACAAAACCCATCAATCTATCTTTTCTGACCAGACGCTGCAAAATTAACATGCAAGCTGGTTCATGACACAAAAGCTGATTTTGTGTCATAAACTTGACACACACACACACACGGAGATATATATATATATATATATATATATCCTAAGGAAATGGCAAATGGGTTTAGGTACTTACCTTTCTTTATCCAAATATTATTATTTGTTTTAAAAAGAAATGACTACTGCAGCTTTGAACAAGTCTTAAAACAAGCTATTATACCTCTTTCAGCCGCACTGTCCGGATTGGCACACTCATTTTGCCAGATGTCACGAGCCTGACTGCAGCAAACTGAGAAGTACAAAGAAAAGTACTTTTAGAGTAACCCTAATCCTGTTCTGTAATGGGGCCTTTCATGTTATCTTGTACCCAGTTGAGATTTACAGTTAGCAAATGAAGTCCTCTCTTATGGAAAAAATTATAAAAAATGTAAGAAAAATCATACCTCCACAATTTCTCCTTGCACTGTCATGAGCCCTTTCAACTCCAGTGCTTTCTCCAGATGTGTGAGCGGCGCTGGTGGGTTCATGATGTCTTCTGCTTTTTGTAGAATCTCTTCTGTGCAACGCACCTTCGGCCCTTTGTAGAATTGTGTTGTTGGCGTTACATTCAGCATAAGGGGGGGCTCTGAGCCCCGGAGGTTGTAACCCCTCACCACATAAGATTGCCCTTCACATAAAGTTTTAGAATATTTTTCAAAAATCACAAATTTGGCAACTGTTGTGCCATCTGTAATAGTCAAAATTTGATTTGTCTTTTGTTGCAGGGCCTTCGCTTTCCCTTCTGCTATAGTCCAGCTAACTACTCTCTCTTCTTCTGTTATTTTTATTATATAAATATTTAACGGTGGTGGTCTGTAGAATGGTGATGATTTGTGACCGTTTATTATGCTAGTTAAAGCCATCCTAGGGAAATAAAGGACAGAAACAAAATGTGAATATTACAAACTCCATCAACAGTCAACAGTGTCACCTCCTCAGCCCCACACTTTAATGGGGCAAAGGACACACATTAAAGCGAAGAAGCTCTTTACCACCCAATAAACAGCAGGTTCAACTGAACAGGCAAATGGTTGAAGAGGTGTTCAACAGTTTATAGCAGGTAAATACCTGATAAACGGTTTAGCCGTTGAACCAAAATCTTAACAGGCTGTTTTCCTGCAAACAGCTATTCAACGGCTGGTAAACTTTCCCGAAGAAGTCACAGTTAGGCTTTGCCCAACGGCTGTTAATAAACAGGCATTGTGTTTAACTGATGGATAGTTCAACCTCCGCCCAACGGCAAGTTAAAACCGGTGGTGCCGCCATTGAAACTTAAGTACCATTAAAATGTTCAAGTTATACATTTCCACAAATATAGAAGTTAGTTATTGGATTTATTATTATCATTATTAATTATTATTATTATTATAAAATGCTTTTATCTGGGACCACCGACTTAAAAGCGCCTGTTAAATCTCACCTGGGGGGACCGATAGACCTAAACATTAAAGGCTGATGGCTACAACTCAACGGGCGGGCCCGCTAAACTACCCTCCCGTTGGACCCAGGTGGGCGGCTCCCGATTCCACAAGTAGAAAAATATATATACTGAAATCTCCAAAACTTTAAACAGATTTTATTTTTAATTTCTAAGAGAAAAAAGTACAAATTGATCAGCCAAAACAAATCCAATAACTGACTTTTTACACTTTACGCGTCATGAAACAATAATCAACAAATAAGTAAAATTGTAACATTTCACTTCCGATTCGATGTTATTAATTTGTTATTGAATTTACCTACAGCTTGAAACATATAAGCATAGAAATTAACCTAGACATTAAGAATTTTGACAAAACTTACTTCTCTCCTCTTCACGCTGAAAATGACCAACGGCGATTTGGATGGAATGTATTTATACATGCAGTGCTCACGAGCGTCTTCACAGCCAGCCAAATAAGGAATACAACATTTACAGCCAGTAGCCAGATTCGATTCCCAGTAGTGATTAATTAATTTTTTACTTTCACAAGGAGAAAGTATTAATCGCTCCTTTGTAAATATTTTTGGAACACATAGATCAAGGGAATTTTTCAAATTGAAGGCACAATATATATTTTAAACATTCTTTTATTGTCATCATTTATTCACGTTGTTTCCACATATCAACTGCAGTCCTCCCTCTCCAATGTCCACCGGACTCTCGGTTGCTGTCAGCTGTTCTTTGTTTGGGATTCCCTTCAGCGCTTTGACTCCGTTATTTCTGATTGGCTGCCTGCAACAGACAGGAGAACACCCCGCACATCGAACCGGGCCCGTCAGCAATTGCGGGCGTTTTGTTAGAAATTCTGCGCCCACAGAGTCATTGCCACATCTCTCCTGAAAAGTCCTTTTTTTCGTCGTCTTTTTCCCGCACTTCCCATATCTATGCCTTAGGTACACCACAATTATTTTCAGTCATCACAACTGTTTAATCAATTGTTAGAATGTCATAAGCACTTCTTTTTTTTTGCGCCACCTTTAAACACAACACGAGGGCTAAGACGGTCCTGTAGTTTCATTCAGGAATCTAATTACAAAGTGGGAAGTATTAAGCGATGAATGCACTTTAAATGGCGTTTTAGAAAATAGTTTTATACTAATTAGCAGTATCCGAAATTAGTACAAAACCTGAAATCTTTAAAAATGTTGACGTAACAAAAGCATAAATTAGCAGGACCTGAAATTATTACACCATAATTTTTTTGGTAAATAAAAAATTACCAAGTTGCTCCGATAGTATTTTTCCACCATTTTTTATTATTATTATTATTTTTTGCAAATAATGACCTATCAAATATTTAAAGTGCTTGTACTGGTACCATTGTAAACTCAATACAGTAACCACAGCTGGTCCAAAAGTAAAACGTGACGTTACTACAGTAGTTTTTAATGTTTATATATATATATATATATATATATATATATACATATATATATATATACATATATATATATATATATATATATATATATATATATATAGTCTTTTATTGTCATCATTTATTCACGTTGTTTCCACATATCAACTGCAGTCCTCCCTCTCCAACGTCCAACGGACTCTCGGTTGCTGTCAGCTGTTCTTTGTTTGGGATTTCCTTCAATGCTTATGACTGTGATTTCTGATTGGCTGCCTGCAACAGACAGGAGAAGGCAACAGTGATATATTGAGAGGGATTTATTTATGGTAAAATTATTGTTTGATACTTTCCATGATTTCTTTTCCATTCATTCTTATATCTGCTCTGATGCTTCTCTTCTCCACATCAACATCAAGAGGCTCCCAGAGAGCAGGAGAAATGTTAATGGTTTTGTCATTTTCAAAACGAATCTCTCGCTTGTTTGTGTTGTCACTGTCCATTTTGACAGTATTCACATATTTTATATCATATATCTATCCACCTTATTCCTTGTCCCCATGAGGCTTTGTGTACAACTTCTGCCGCAAACCGGAGCCGCCATTTGTATATGTTAGCAACTCGCTAACCGGCTTTTGTCAGATCTTTTAGGCTATGAAATATATGGGAACACCAGCTGTCAAAGATTAAATGTGAAAGCTGAAAAAGCTGTTCCTAGCGAAACAGCCGTGAAAAATGTCAGATGAGGCAGGAGAGGCAGAGCCTCACCTGTGATCATGGAAAAATAATACAATAAAATCCTTTATAAAGATTTTGTCACCCTGTGGTTTGTACTATAAAGCCCCAAATGCAGGTGACTTTAAGAACGCCGCCTTAAGCCACTCAACTGCGCTCATACTGCTCCTCCCTTTCAAATGCTTGGAAGCGAAGCCGGTGAGGCAGCACCGAGCTGAGCCTCACCTGTGATTGCGCAAGCTCTCGCTAAGAGCACCGGATGCCATTCTATGAGAGCATGCTCCTCCTGTCTGGACGTCGCCAATAAAATGGTTAAAACATTTAATGTATGAACCTATTTTCCATTATTTAGCTTATGTATTTAATGTACTGTGTTGTTATTGTCACCAACGTGTTTCGTGTGCTGAGGAGCGATCATAAATGGCATATTATTTGGGACGGCAAACGCCATACAGATTATAGGTGAGGCAGGCAGTTCTCATGCCTCATCGCTGGGGGCGCTCATGAACCCAGACATTGTGACTCCACAAGTGCAGAGTAAGAGATGGTAACAGCGAGCCGTCCAGCGAGCTAGCCACACAGTAGTTGTGCTGATACAGAGAGCGAGAAAGACGTGGTTTTGAGTTGCACTTTAACGGTTTCTCCCTTTGCTTTTAAGCACAGCACGAAATTAATAATATCTACATGTCTAAGTTTGATTGAGATAACGTAATTATTGTGCGGCGGCGTCGGGCTATGGATGGCATGTAAAGGAATAGCCTTTTTGTACGCGTGC
>NW_015115241.1:83356-83671 GCF_001443285.1 Poecilia latipinna | reverse complement strand
GGCTTCTTTGAAATCAAAGCTACTTTACTTCAATTACCAATTGGCAGTTCTATGGCGTAATGCACATGTGTCAAACATGCATTACACCATGTTTGACACATGCACCGTGCTCAAACATGCTGGGGGGGCACATATGGCCCCCCAGCATTTTATAGGTTGATGATTGACTTAAAATAGGTTTTGAGCACGAATTGACTACAAACTACATTTCAACCAAAGGTTTGTATTCAGAAAGAATGTTTTTAATTAATTGATTTCAGTTGCCTCTGAGACTAAATCTTTGCATAAAGTCTATAATGTCTGCCCATGTGACTT